>NW_021604612.1:4558313-4567847 GCF_004785775.1 Grammomys surdaster
AGAGAGAGAGAGAGAGAGAGAGAGAGAGAGAGAGAGAGAGAGAGAGAACAGTCGCCTTCCATTGCCAGGGTGGGGACCAGCTCTCTCAGAACCTAGAGCTGGTCACTCGCACACGGTCACTGCATCTGAATGATCTAGAGTTCCAACTGTGGCTGTTGTCATTGAGAACGGAGATGAAGGCTGTGTCCTGATAACGTTTGTCAGTCACTCATCTATTCCCAGGGGACAGATGTCTATGATGAGCCAATTAAAAAGGAAGACAGGTGTATCTGGGCTCCAGGTCTCTAAGGAGTTGATATTTCAGATGGATTAGTCTCTCTGGATTAGTCTCTGGCTGACTCTGCTGTTATGGGCCTAGGCTGAAGTGGGACCTTTAATATAGAGATCTCATGGAACAAGGGTGCTCACCTCATGCTGGCCAGAAAGCAGAAAGGCAAGAAGTTTCCAGAAAGCCTGGCCTTCTGAGACCTACTGTCTCCAACCAGACTTCAACTACTAACAGCCATGACACTTTATTGTTGTATTAACCCTCTGATGAAGTCAGAGCCCTCAGGGACCGATTTAGTCCCCACTCAGACGAGTCAACTGAGAAATTCTACCAGGGACCTGAACCATTCCTTGGTCGGGTGTATGCAGGCTGTATATGCTACCCCACCCCCATGAGTCACTGAAGAGATGTCAGAGTTATTAGCTTGACTATGCCAGTCTCATCACAAGGCTGAATGTCAAGTCATCTTTATTATTCTTGGTATCAAAGAATGCACAATTATATGTGCACTTTAGGTCCAAGTGTGTGTGCACAGCCTCATGAGGTACCTCATGAGGATGCAGAATATTACCTGTCAGAGTGGGAACATTGCGAATTGACATCAGAGATTTGGAGGATGAGGCTGGGGTCCTGTGGCTGGATCACATTTAGCGCTGACTTATGCTAGAGTCGGTCCAGCCGCCCCTGTTTCAAGCTGCGTCTTGAGAAAACTCACAGCAAACGTAATTACAGCCCAAGGCAGGGCTACACATGGCTGGATGGTTTATAATCACAGAATCTGTGTTTGAACAGCAAACACACCTTCTTCTTCTTTCCTTTGCGCTTCCCTTTCCGGGAAATCCCTCTTGTACTTAGAACAGCCAGTGTCACCCAGCTGTAGCCTGTGTGGGTCTAACAAATGCAGACCAACAACCCTGGGATCGTCACTATAAAGCAACCACTGAAAAGATGGGATCTGCGGCTTTTGGTTATTAACACTTTGAGGATGTGTGCGGTTTCTTAGTTCCAGTATTTGGTTTTCCAGGGAGTCATTAGGCTTTCCGTGTGTGTGTGCATGTGTGTGTGTGTGTGTGTGTGTGTGAAATATAAGTGGATGTTACACTTTGGTTACAGTTACAAGGCCAACTCCACCCAGTCCCCTGGTAGTTGCTTACAGCTGTCTTTAAGGAGAGCCAGTCTGAGAAGTATTGCTTTCTCCTGTAAGATGGCCCGAGGTGTGTGGCTGGGTCATGGTGGTGCAGTGTGCACATCTCTGATGTGTTCCTGTGAGGGGCTTATTCCTAGTTGTCTCCAGTCTGCTCAGTAGCCTTGTGGGAGATTGATAGGTCCTATTCTGTGGCTGATAAATCTCAGGCTTGTGGGGGTGAGATCACACAGTAGAAGCACCCTGGTTGTACTGTCAGATTCCACAAGTCTGGTGCAATATGTCATGTGCCCAAGTGTCGGACAAAGCTTAGCTCAGAGCACAGAAGGGAGGTCTTTCTCAAAGCCTGGCATTATTTTTAAAATGTTTTAAAGACAAAATTTCATGATATAGCCTTGGCTGTCCTGGAATCTCTATGTAGAGCAGACTGGTCTTGAACTCACAGAGATCTGCCTGCCTCTGTCTGTGCCTCTCCACTGCTGGGATTAAAGGCATATGCCACCCCACGACATGCAGCTACACTTTTATTTACTGTTACTGTATGTGAGTGTGGGCAAGGGTGGAGAAGGGTGCTGTAGTGTACCAGCCTGGACCACGTGAGACCCTGTCTAAAGAAACAAACAAACAAAAAACCCAACCAGAAGACCCCGCCTGCCTTGTAGGTATTGTGAGTTAAATGAATGAGCACACATGATAAACTCAGAACAATGTCTGTCGTGATGTCTGGCCGTTTTCATAAATAATTACTCCTAGTTTTCTCATTTCGGAAATGGAAAGGAAAAAAAATAAGTCTCCTCCTTTCCCAATGATGCCATAATTTGGGACTCTTTAAAAATGCACTGCACAATTCTGCAGATAAGATAAATCACCCTTAAGATTCACACAGGCAGGACACAGCTGGGGAAAGACACAGCAAGAGAGAATCGAGCCCTAGGAGCCCACACACCCACACACACCTTCTGCATGATGTTCAGGTGCTCCAGGTGAGACAAAGCTGGCATTGTCCAGACTCGAAGTTCCAGGGTCCCAGCAGTGGATCTGCCTACTGCAGCTCCCTAGCACCCTGCTGGCAGCACACCAAGCCAGAAATAGCGCCTGGATGCAGGACATGTCCTCTGTCGCTCGCCTGAGGCGATTGTGAAATGTGTGCTCTCAGCTCAGCATCCTCATACTCAGCAGCCAGTGTCCAGCTCTTCATACCCCACGAGAGAGTTCTATCAATGCCCCCCTCCTTCCAAGATGGTCAAGTCTCCTGAATACTGCCCTGTCTTCAGCTTCTCCAGCACGCCATGACTCAACACTGTCCACCCTGCATGTGCCAAACACCAAGGTAGACACTTTCCCAGTGCATGCATACTAAATCCTTTTATCTCTGAGTCCTCACCAGCTCTGATCCCACCCTGATCTCACCCTGGGGTGTTGAACACTATAAATTCACAGTTCTCAGTAAGTGTGAGTTGAGTCCTGAGCCTTGTCCTGTGATGGGAGTATGGAGATAAATAAGACGAAGACCCTTGGCCACATGTATACATCCTCACGGTAATTAAGACGTTCCACCATGATTCTCTATTGACACTCCTATTTCTCAGCCTAATGGTTTATGTATTTAACAGTAATTATCAGAGCTGGTTAGCCACTGACTGGCTTCTTTAGCCTAAGGCCAATGATATCTAGCCTCCGGAGATACTGTTTACTCCTCTGCAAAATGTGGTAGAAAAAGTTCATCCTGCAATGGACACTAAGTAAGATACTGAATGAATAAGCATGGTGTCAATGGCATGCATGATAGGTCCTCAATAGTGACCAGTTGATATGAACCCTCAAAATAATGCTCCCTTCTCCAAGAAAGAGATGTGTATCACAGCCTCCTTATCCAGTGCCCGTGGCAGACATCACTAATGGATCTTAGACAGTGTACTATAGCCTCCTTATGCTGCACCAGTGGCAGACATCACTAATCGATCTTAGATACAGCCCCAGAAGTTACCCCCAACCCAGTGCTTCTGGCAGCCATGATGAGTTGACTATAGCTGTTGACCTTCTACTGAGTTCTGCCATTCTGTTCTTAGTCACATGGTTCAGTATGTTGTCACTCTAAGGAACATCTCTTTTCGCTTGGAGCACTCTCCTTATGTGTTGGGATAACCTCCCCAGCTGTTGAGCTGTGTAAGTCTCAGGCTCAGGTGCATGCAGGAGATGCCAGTTAAATGCAGGCACCAAACCACGCACTCTGATCAGCACAAATGCATCCATTCTGCTGACTTGCTGATCATCTTGGAGAGGTCACTTTTCATAGCCAGATAAAATATCCTCTCTCAGGTAAAAGAACACTGCATGGGGTCGTGATGGTGGAAAGCCGGATGGCTGGCACCTCCGGGGTGTGGCTTTGTACTGTGGCTCTTCTCTGAAGCTCAGTTACATCCATGCATCCTTATCTGCACACGGGAGATGCAGTCTCAGCGGCCTGGGGGCGGGGCTTAGTGGCGCATGTGCAGTGGGGTAACACTTTGAGATACTAGCCACTGTGGATTTCTTGCTCTCTCTATTTTCCCCACTTAGTCAGGTCAGGGCTCTCTACCTTCTGCCCGGGGGAGACTGTGTCAAGGCTGCAGACAGGAAGGATGTAAACACATATAAGTGTTTGCTTTTCAGGAGCCCTGAAGCCCTTGGGAGCGGGCGCTTAGGAGACAGGCTCAAAGAAACACAAAAGAAGAAAGTCTCCTGAACAAAAGAGATTGCTTCTAAGTAGGGGGAGAGAAAGAGATGGAGAGAGATGGAGGGGGGGAGGGCAACCAGTCAGGTGCCAGAGGGGGGCGGGGATGATGTACATCACCATGGTAACATATTTCAACTGATAACCAATGGCTAGAGCTCTAGCAGGCTGGGCAACCTTGGGCAAAGAGAATAACCTCTCTGAACTTGTCTTCACTTGGCAATACGAAGGCTGTTTTCAATGTATGTATAAATAAGTGAGAATGGACGGTAAACCCTGGGGCTTAAGATATGTCTACTCGCCCCACAATCTACTTCGTCTCTGGGTCTACGCCTCTCTGGGATGACGTCTTGCAGTTCAAGTCTGGTCAAGGACACACTTGAAGGCCAAGAGCAGTGCTTCTTGGCCCTTTAATATAGTTTCTTGTGTTGCGGTGACCCCTCCCAACCATAAAATTATTTTCATCGCTACTTTACAATGGTAATTTTGCTACCGTTGTGAATCATAATGTCTGATATCTGACCCCCTGTGAGGTCATGACCCACACAGGTCAAGAACCACTGGTCTAGAGGAATAACTAAGCAGCAAATGCTTGTTGCAGAGAATCCGAGTTCAGCATCTACACCTCACAGTGGGCTATAACTCCAGTTTCGGGGAATCTGATACCCTCTTCTGGCCTCCATGAACACCAGGCGCTCACATGGTGTGTGAATGCGAGTGAAAGACTCATACGTATAACATTAAGCTAAGAACGTCTTTAAAAAGGAACGAATATGAATCACAGCTAACACCAGCTGTCTCCCTCCCCTGAAAACGTACCCCATGTGTGAGAATGGAGGTTTTGAGCAACGTGGTGAAGGCCACGCCTTGCTGGGCTCAACATGAAGACAGGTGCGAGTCCAGGTGACAGTGTGAGCCCCAAGTGTCACTTTCAAGGTTCCAAGGCTCCATGAGCTGTTTGATTCCCTCCCCTCTTTAAGGACAGCTTCACCAAGCAAGCTATGAGGTCTTCCTTCTGGGTGACAGCCAAGTGCAGGAGGGATCATCAACAGCCTACCACTTCCACAGCCCCAGGGGCTAGGTCTCAACTCAGGTCCTTCCTCCTGTCCCAGAGCCCAGAAGAAACCACAGGGAATTATGCTGGAAAGACGGGGCACCTTGGAGGTGACACTCGTGCTCTTGATGTCTCACCTGAACTACAGTCCTCATGTTGACCCCTAAGAGCTCCCCACTCACATTCTATAAAATGGGGGTGCTGATGCAGAGTGCTAGGGCCGAGATGTGACATTATCACTGTAAGCTGCTAACACAGAGCCTGCTTTACTGATGGGAGAGAGGTCTGCAGTCACACTGTATAACTTCTGAATCGTGTGACCTTGCACAAGTCACTTCGCTTCAGGTGTGGCCTCGGCTCTGTTTCTGACAGCGGTGACTGCCAGTCTGTTCTCTCACAGCTAATTATTTATAAACATGTCTCCCAGACCCTAGTGTAAGCAGCTTCAGAATGGAGGCATTTTATTAATTGCTAGGCTTTGCTGTGACAGGAGATCGATGCTGGCTGGAGGCATGGGTGAGCAACCGAAAGCCCTATGTGAAATCCCTTGACACAGGTTTAAGGGAAAGGACCATGGCAAATGCTGTGAGGTTTTTTTGTTTGTTTGTTTCTGACAGGAATGAAATAAATACAGCCATGGAGATCGTCAGAGCAAAAAAAAAAAAAATAAGCCCAGAGTAGAAAGGAAACCGAGGGTTTCTGTGTTCTGGTTGCTGTTTAGGTTTTGAGGCAGCATCTTGCTCTGTACCCAGGCTGAACTTGAACTCCTGAATCTCCCGGGAAGTGTTTGGGATTAGAAGGTAGAAGCAGATGATCCGAACTGTTAACTTTTTATCATTAGTTAAATAAATGCAGTAGATGCTCAGTAAGTATCAGTTGGTTGGGATGATGGGTATATGGGTATATGGATGGATGGATGGATGGATGGATGGATGGATGGATGGATTAAAGGGTGTGTGGGTAGATGGGTAGATGGACAGATGAACAGTTGGATGTATAGACGGATGGATGAATGAGTAAGTAGATGAGTGGGTGGATGAACAGATAGAAAAAGAGTAGTCTGAAGACAGATGAATACACGGACAGTGACTATGTCAATATATTGAATGAATGAACAAACAAACAACTAGATGGGTAAAGTGTAGATGAGTGGAAGGACAGACGGATGGATAACTAGATGGTGGATAAATAATCAACAGATATAAGATGTGCCATGAATGAATGTACTGGAAATAAAATAAGGGCTGGGCCAAGTTCTCAGCAACCATGAGGAATCATATATGTGAAAACTTACCACAGCTGCCCAGTGCCTGGGCCTAGGTGAGCTAACCTGGGGTAGATGGTGCCTGGGCCTAGGTGAGTTAGCCTAGGGTGTATGGTGCCTGGACTTAGGTGACTTAGCCTAGGGTATATGGTGCTTGGACCTAGGTGAACTAGCGTTGGGTAGATGGTGCCTGGGCTTAGGTGAGCTAGCCTGGGGTAGATGGTGCCTTGCCTGTGCCTAGGTGAGCTAGCCTGCGGTAGATGGTGCCTGGGTTTATGTGAGCTAGTCTGGAGTAAATGGTGCCTGTGCCTAGGTGAGCTAGCCTGGGGTAGATGGTGCCTGGGCATAAGAGAGCTAACCTGGGGTAAGTCGTCTCGGTCAAAACTTACTCCCCGTGTCTCTATTTCCTTGGGAAGCGTGCTTAGGCTGTGACATTAATGTAGCATCAAACTGACAAATCCCCTAACAGCAGCAGCAGGCAGTGTCCAATGGGATGCATGCCCTGAGCCACGTTCTCTCCCGTGCCCCACAGTGGTACCACGACGGATCAGGATGGATACTGGGGAGGAAGGCAGCTTGTCAAGCGCTTCTATGTTTCCATATGGTGCCCCGATTTCCTTCCTATGTCTGACAAGCAAAGCAGGTGTTCCAGACAGGTGTCGTCAGCCTAAGACACACATTACCAAGCCCTGTGACCTTAGGTAAACCGCCTACCTCTCTGATCTTCTCAGCTACAAAGTGTCACAGTACCTAGCTACCTCAAAGGATGACTGACTGAGGCTAAAGCATTTTGCTCAGGGTCGGGCAAATACCAAAATACTCATAAACTATCCCCTGTGGTTATGATTATGTTATTTGACAGATGAATTCTGGGAGTGGGGAGATCTGGAATTCCTTATACCGCGTGGCTTGAGCATTTTCCATGACTACCTTTCTCTCCCTTTGTGGTCAAGCATCGACCTTTGGAACTCTCAGGTTGAAGGTTTACCCCGATGAGGGGAAACGTCGCTGTGTCTTCCCTCTCTAATCCACACTCAAATTCTCTTTGGATAAGAACCTGAGGTGCAGAGAGCAACCATGTCCAATACTCAAGTCTCACCGAGGGTCTATAATCAATCACTCCATCTCCGTGTTACAGCCCGGGCTGCTGGGCTCAGGGGTAGCTAAGGACATGCTCATAGCCACACAGCTTTACCCAGAGGACCGGAGCTCTCCCAGCTGCATGGCTCCCGCCCCAGGCACTTAGTGAACATCTGCTTGATGAATGAGTTCCAAGGCTTTCCTGTGGTGGGGTGGCCGGAGGTCTGGGGACACAGAGCACGCAATATGGAGGACTATAGCAGGTGGAACTTTGAACCCAAGTGTGACTGGCTGGCAAGCATCAGATGTCTTTAGTAGCAAGTCACCTGACCCACAGCTGGGATCTCCATGGCATTCTCTTTATCCTGAGATCCCATGAGGCAAGGAGAAACAGTACCTCCATCTTCACTAGGACCCTACTCTCTCAGCTCCTGGACTAAATCCACTGCAGGAGGATTGATGAATGGATTTATTCCAAGCTGGTCCCCACCATGGTGACGTGAGCAGACACCCTGATGTTTGCAGGGGCTGCCCTGGCATACAGCCTGTTCAATAGCTAGAGGTGTCTGTGGCTCATTTCTGCCTTTGCTTTATGGGTCTGCACTAGAGGTACACTCCACTTGGATCTTTGTAACTCAGAGGGATGTAAGACTAAGACCTCAGTTTCTTTTCCTGTAAAATGGACATAAAATTGATATCTACTGTTGTCAAGACTGAGGAATGCCTACAGTGCAGGGTTTAACAGTACCAATGGCTGGAAGAGTGTGCCCATTGCTGCACAGTCTAACTTCAAGCAACTCGTCCCACACCTCTGAGCTCTGTGTGTCTACTGGAATAAGGAGGATGGATCAATACTTTTGCCTTTTCCCCCAAGGACCGCTGAGCCTCGTGATATCTTGGGACTGGATGCCAAGTGGCATGTAGCTCTTAGAATTTCTTTCTGATGTGTTCTGAAATGCTACGCTTGCTCTGTGCCTCTGTCTCTCTATCCCTACACTGAGGCTATGTTTCAGTTCCTGGAATGTGCCCTCTGGCTGTGGACTGGTCACCACAGTGAGGTGACAGAGGGTTGAGCAGTAGAAAGCACAAGGATGATAATGGCCTCTCATCATTTCGTTCCAAATATCCTGTAGCATGGCCTCCAATCCACACAGGACCAGCGCTTAGACACCTACCCTGTCTCTGGAGGTGGACAGGGCCCCAGAATCACCTGCCACCTGGCTGTGGGAGGGAGGTTTGGACAAGCGAACTGGACAAACAAAAGCTCATTGTCTCCTGGAAGCTCTGAAACCTGATGCCCGAAACAGCCTAGCTGCTCCTCTGTTCTGCTGGGGCAGTCTGGGGCAGATGGGCATCTCATCAGGATCCCCAGGTCAGTCAGTGGACAGCATATGCCACACAAGACCCTTAAGGGGCAGGAAGGGGCCTGAGGTGGCAAGAGAGGGCTGGTGTTTAGTCAACTGCCTACAACAGACATGTTCATTCAAACCAGATACCATGGCACTAGACTTGGTGCTGACTCTGTGTGTGTGTGTGTGTGTGTGTGTGTGTGTGTGTTTGTGCGCGTGCGCGTGTTTGAGACAGAGTCTCACTTTGTGGCCCTGGCTGACCTGGAGCTCACTGTTTAGATGAGAGAGTAGTCTCAGACTCACAGAAATCCACCTGCCTCTGCATCTCTGCATCCCCAGTGTTGCGATTAAAGGCATGTGCCACTACACCCAGCTTTCCTCTTTTAAAAGTTTTTCTCTTGAATTATGTGCATGTTTGTGTGGTGGGGTGCATGCTTGTGAGTGTGCAGGCACCTATAGAGCCCAGAAGAGGGTGTTGGATCCCCTAGAGCTGGAGTTACAAACATCTGTGGATGCTGGGCACTGAATTTGGGTCTTCTGTGAGAGCATCACACACTCTTAACTGCTGAGCCATCTCCCTAGATCAGGGGTTTGTTCTATGTGTGTCTGTCCCTTTCTCTCTCTCTCTCTCTCTCTCTCTCTCTCTCTCTCTCTCTCTCTCT
>NW_021604612.1:4567857-4569226 GCF_004785775.1 Grammomys surdaster
CTCTCTCTCTCTCTCTCTCTCTCTCTCTCTCTCTCTCTCTCTCTCTCGCACACACACACACACACCTCAACTGGTATATAATGAAACGTCAATACGCACATGTATTTATAAACTGCATATGCCTCCTGCTGTTACGCACATTCTAAATTGTGTCTCCTCAACCTGGAAACGGAGGCATGGAAAGGCCTCTAGGCTCTTCAGCCCTAGCATTCCGGGCCGCTCCTCTGCTGGCTTCCATTTTTCTCATCTGTGCTTCTGGCTGTGTTCTGCTTGCCTCCTTATTATACATTTAATTCCTGTAGTAAGTTCCAGGATCCCACAAAGACTGAGAAAGATACTATCCCTGGCTACTGGCTCAAACTGTTCTCTAGTGAATCCCATAGAGAAACATTGTAACTTCTGACTTTTCAAGCTTGTGTTGGTCACCTTGGCATCTTTGTAACAAACACCTGAGTCAATTGCACTCACAGACAGAAAAAAGTTTATTTGACTCATAGCTTTCTCTTTCTACCATGTGGATCCAGGGGCCTGAACTCAGTCAGTCAGGCTTTGCTGCAAGTGTCTCTACCCACTGAGCCGTCGGCCCATGCCTCTCTTCCCAGGGGCCTGGAACTGTCATTCAGACTTCCAGCTCTCTGGCTAAACTTAACTTTTAATGAAGCCAGTGAACAGTGACCCATAGGTGGCTGTCAGCTCTGTGAAGCAGAATCTGAGCTGTGAGAATCCACCAACTAAGGGATTTCACGTGACACATTTGTGTCCAGAGGATCTTAATATTTGTTTTGAACAGACACATGTAGACATAAATTGCTTAATAACTGTTTTAGGCTTCAGCCCATTCCTGCATTTGCTTTGGCTTTGTTTCTATGACATTTTAATTCGGGATTTTATTTCACGGAGCTCTGTGCAGAGACTGGAGTATGTGGGAACTCCCTCTGCAAGATTTCAAGGTGAGGGAGGGAGGGAGGGAGGGAGGGAGAGAGAGAGAGAGAGAGAGAGAAAGAGAGAGAGAGAGAGAGAGAGAGAGAGGGCTCTGAGCGCAAGGAACCACTGAGGTTCACACACCAGGCCGTGAGACACAGACAAGACTCATCCCCCTGCCACATTGGGAACAAGATAAGATTTACCACCAGGGTTCAGAGGTCTAAATAATACCTTTTCCAGTGCCCTAACCTGATGGGTCACGATCAAGTTCAGAGAGACTGGAAATTTCACCACTTGGCTTTAACAGAGGCAGAAGGGGCACTGTTCAGAGTCACCCCTGGCTGCCTTAAAGTCTGGGCAAAAGCCCACAGGAGCAAACTGAAATAGGGACCCAGGATGCCAGCAAGGACACCCCCTGGGGTATTTAGAGTTAAGAGCCTAGGGA
>NW_021604612.1:4569326-4571234 GCF_004785775.1 Grammomys surdaster
TGTACGTCAGATGGCCCAAGCATGCCTCCACCCCAGGGCCTGTTCATCGCTGTTTCCTCTAACTCAGATACTTTGTTCCCAGTTGTCTTCCTAGCCTGCTCTCTCATACAGATTCCCGGGGACTACAATCCACAAAGTGGCTCCTCCCCTCAGCCTACGCCCTGAAATGTCACCTGATCTTCAATTTGTTTATTTGTTTCTTCATTCCATGTCTTATTTTTTTTCCTCTTCCAGAAGAGCAGGGACTTCCTGTTGCTCGATTGCTGCTATCGTCTGCGTAGTATCTCAATAAAACCGTTGCAGGCTTGCATGTGTGAAAATACAACTCAGTGTCACAGCAGAAGGAAGCTGCTTTTGCTTTGTGGATTCTCTTCCCCTGGATGTCTGTGGGCTCCCTGCCACCCCTCCTCCAACCATCACTGCTTGCTCAAAGAACACAGAATGCATTTATATTAGCTATCTAGACCATGAAGGACTAGAAACCTAATGGCCCACACCAGAGACAGTGCCCTTGAGCCAAGAGTGGGGAAGTTGGAGATTTTGTATTATATGAGCCATTCCCTTCCTATGCACCCCCGCAGGTGATGCCCCACACAGATGATGCCCCCATGAGTGATGCCCCCCACAGGTGATGGCCCTACTTTTACTCTCTGAGACCCTCCTGAGCAGAAAGACCCCATTCCTTTCTCATCACGTCTCATCGGCAGATTAAAATAACAACAACAACAACAAAAATTAATAAAGTCATATCAATTTCACAGGTCAGATACTGTAGGAATGAGCGAGTGTCCCTGTGCCACACTGGGGGGGTCTCTCGTCCCTGTTGAACCATACCCCTAGACCTTCCTTCCCATCCCCACTGGAGCACATAAGTCCGACTACCCAGAGTCTCCTTTTCTGAAAATTATGAAGCCCTTGACTGAGAGAAGCCGCACTTCATTCAACATCTCCTCCCTGATGGGCCCGGCTTGCAGTAATAATAAAAACTGTGATTTATTATTGATAACAAGAACTACCACAGAAGAAGTTCTTTCCATGTGCCAAGCAGGCAGAACTCTCCATCAATGAGCTCATTCGGTCCTCTCAACGGTTCTTTGAAGTGGTTGCTATTATTAGCCCCATTTTATGGATGAGGAAATCGAGACTGAGGTGGAGTCACTTGCCAGAAGCCTCCTAGCCACCGGTGTTTGTAGGTAGCAAGAAGCATTGATTTGGCGCCTTTGCGGGACAGATTCTGCATATAGACGCAGAGCTCCGTCTCTTTGGAAACTTGCAAAGTCACATGCAGAAATAAACATAGTCACTCGAAGACATAACAAACTCAGGTCTGATGGCACGCTGTCACCCCAGTGCTGGGGAGGCAGCGACAGGCAGATCTCAGGGGTTCACTGGGTGGCCAGTCTACCTGATCGGACAAGTTCTAGAGGAGTGAGAAACTTTGTTTCAAAAAGAAGAAAAGAAAAACAACAGGTGGATGGTGCCTGGATAATAACATCCAACTTAGTCTTCTGGCTTCCGTGTGCACACACATATACATGTGCACACAAGCACACACACACACACACATGAGAGAGAGAGAGAGAGAGAGAGAGAGAGAGAGAGAGAGAGAGAGAGAGAGAGAGACATATAGACAGAGCAGAGACCAGGCACACACGCACACACACACACACATGAGAGAGAGAGAGAGAGAGAGAGAGAGAGAGAGAGAGAGAGAGAGAGAGAGAGACATATAGACAGAGCAGAGACCAGGCACACACGCACACACACACACACATGAGAGAGAGAGAGAGAGAGAGAGAGAGAGAGAGAGAGAGAGAGAGAGAGAGAGACATATAGACAGAGCAGAGACCAGGCACACACGCACACACACACACACATGAGAGAGAGAGAGAGAGAGAGAGAGAGAGA
>NW_021604612.1:4571334-4584791 GCF_004785775.1 Grammomys surdaster
GAGAGAGAGAGAGAGAGAGAGAGAGAGAGAGAGACAGACAGACATATAGACAAAGCAGAGACCAGGCACACACGCACACACACACACACACTCTCACAGTATTGGCATGCAGAAGAGGCAAAGCCAGGGAATCTGGACACCCCATAAATATCCTTCCATGCCTTAGAAGAGTCTCAATAACAAGCCATTGGAGAACTCTTGCTAAGCCCCTGCCTCTTCTACCTTGAAGGAAGAACAGATCCAGCTGTCCAGAAAGTGGGAACAGGTTTTTAATTTGTTGTGACCCTGTAGCATACCTGAGGTACTCAATGGAGCATAAGGTCCATTACTGGGGCCTTATTGCAGAAATTAGGATTTGGGGGGAATGCTCGCCACTATGTGGTGGCCTGCCAGTAGGCAATCCGATGGCATTCGATCTAAACTCCTGACCTCTACTGGATCACGTGCCCACTCCTTGAGCCAGGCAGACATCTTTATCTGGGGAGGCTCATTCTGACAGGAGGGAGCATTTGTAGCATATGTCATTCAACGGCATTGGTTAGAATCCTCTGAGTGTCAGACAGAGGTGTGCCTGGGAGAGAGCTCAGCTTGCCTCAGATTGGAGTCTTGCATATTCAAACAACTCCTCCAACGTCCCTTGAACATCTCCACACTATGTATCTTTAAGATGCCGCGTCTACCAAGCAAACACAGAGGAAATGTCACAAAGGGTCCCCGCCACTAACCCCTGTGTGCCATTCAGCAAATTTCAACCTTTCAGATGGGGAAACATTCGACCCAAGCAAAGTCACTCCCTTCCCCTAAGAACATGCATTCATAAGGGCAAGCATTTTCTGTGTCCCTCAAAACATTGGCTCTTAAACACGGGTTGTCAGTAAAGCACTATCCAAATGCCCCTCACCCTGAACCAAAGGATGGAGTAAGCACGATTGTGTGGACTGATTGCCTGGCACCGAGGGGAGTCTCAAATTAAATGGTTCAGAGGCATTTTTCCCCCTGCTTTACAATTTGGCCATCTTTCCCCTCATGCAGTAAAACCTCCAATAGTTTGGAATTTATGAGCCTTTGGACATAGACTGGGCTCCAGTCAGCTTCTGGAGTATTCTGCATGGAAGGGATTTTTTTTTTTTGAAGAAAATTAATACCTTGCCAAATAGAAAGGGGAGTGCACAGTCTATTTAAGCGGGGGTGGGGTGGGGGGAGCTGCTGCTCTAGCCCTCAATAAATGTGCATCTGCAAACAATTCGTATGCTAACCTCAAATGATTTTTTGTTTGTTTGTTTTTTTCAAGACAGGGTTTCTCTGTGTAGCCCTGGCTGTCCTGGAACTCACTCTGTAGACCAGGCTGGCCTCGAACTCAGAAATCTGCCTGCCTCTGCCTCCCAAGAGCTGGGAGTAAAGGTGTGTGCCACCACCACCCGGCTACCTCAAATGATTTTTATACGTTCATTAAATCCCCTGTCCTGACTCTTTACTGATATGATTATTATGGTTTGGGCTGGCATCAAAGGCTAGTTTCTGCTGGTCAGGAATTTCTTAGGTACAAACTTTTTGGAGGCTGAGAAAATTAACAAAGGAATTAAGGGACCATCTAACAGTGTTCTTTGGTGGGGATGAGAGAGCTCCGTAAATGTTGTTGACCTTACCAATTCCTGAAGTGGGGGTAGGAGGGTCCTTGTCAGGTACTATATAGGATGAGGTTTGACCTCGCTGAACCTTGTCTTGGATTTCCTAGGATTATCTCTGCTAGAATTCTAGAATTTCCATTCTAAATAATTGTTCATGCTCTCTCTCTCTCTCTCTCTCTCTCCAACCCTATAAAGTGTCAGCTGTCAATTTGACACAACTCAGAGTCATCTGGAAAGAGGGAGTCTCAATTTAGAGACTGCCACCACAAGACTGACCTGTGAGCAAGTCTGTGGGGGACATTTTCTTGATTAATGATTGATGGGGGAAAGTCCCGCCCATTGTGGGTGGGACCATCCCTGGGCTGGTGGTCCTAGGTTCTATAAAAATATCAAGCTGAGCCAGCTATAAGGAGCAAGCCAGTAAGCAGCATTCCTCCATGGTCTCCATATCAGTTCCCGCCTCTAGAGTCCTGCCTTGACTTTCAGCCCTGACTTCCCTCAGGGATGGGTGTGACTTAGAAATAAAAGAGGAAATACACCCTTCCTCCCAACATAATACATGGTCAGTGTTTTATAACAGCAGCAGAGAAGCAAACTAGAATATTCTTTTTCTTTCTCCCCCTCTTGGTTTCTCTCTTATGTTCCCCCCAACCCCCGAGTTTCACCATGTAATCCAGGCTGATGATGAACTCACTATCCTCCTTCAGGGTCTGGAGTACTGGGATGGCAGAGGTGCACCACTAATCCTGGGTTTCCTATTTTACTCTTAAGATGTTCTTGATATGAATTAGAAACTCTACGATTACTCCAGATTTGATAAAACTCAAAGTGAATTTATGGTATCAAAATGTTTAAGATTGTCAGTTCCTGATGTCACCTATACAAACCAAAGGCTATTATTATCTAAGGTGTTTAGGGATCAATTCAGAATCCAGATACTTCTTCATTGTGTTCCCCCCTCCCCAACTCAATAACCAGAAGGGAAAAGAGTTAGCCTTCTGTGCTGGTCTATCTCAGCTGTTAACTCAATGAGAGCTAGAGCCACTGGGGAGGTGGGCTTCTGGCTATGTATGTTGGAAGGGATCTTGATTAGGATAATTGAAGTGGGAAAACCACCACTGTGGGTGGCACCATTCCCTGGGCTGTGGCTGTGTAAGAAAATGGCTGCACTTGAGTGTTATCACTTTGTTTCTGGCTATGGATTCAATGTAACCACCACTGTGGGTGGTGCCATTCCCTAGGCTAGAGCTGTGGAAGAAAATGGCTGCACCAGTGTTATCATTCCTGAGTATGGGCTCAATGTTGTTTTGTTGTTTGTTTGTTTTATCAGAGTATCAGGAAGAGAAAGAAACTAAGTCGCTTACATGGATCTGGGGTCATCCCTACTTGATCTGATGTGTATTAATTTCACCACAGTGTAGTCCCCTGTCCAGAGCTGAACTTTCAGAACGCCGATTGCTAGCATTATTTAAGGGAGAAATGGGACAAAACTTGTTTCCTTTTAGCCACTATGAAGTTCCCTCCAGGACAAAGGTCTATCAAGCAGGCACTGCAGGACACAGACATGGCAGAGTTTCACCCTGCTCAGTCCTCACACTGGCTGAGGCAGTCTTGGGTACAGTTTATATTTTCAAGCTGACAAACAGGTGAGGTGAGGTAAAGGCTCGAAAGATCCAGGACAGCACCTGGGTTTGTCTGATGCTCACTCACAGAAGCACTTAAGCCACCAAGATGGTATACGGTGTCTCACTGTGCTCTGCCATCCAGCCGACTGAGCCAGACATCTGCTCGAAATTTGATACATGATAAAACTCTGTCTCATCAAGAATGCCTCATGGGAGGGGGAGTGAGGGGGGAGGAAGGGAGGAGCCAAGGGGGATTCTGCTTAGGAAGCAGTTGTCTGATGTGTGTGTATGTTGCTGTAAAATTAACAAGTTAAAACCCATACTTCAGCCCCGGTGCTAAATTGTCTTCAGCCACAGATTTGCAATATACAATGAGGGACCCCCATTTCCAATCAAATATTAAGTGTGTAACCAACAAGACTGGCTGGCGGTTTACCCCGCCCCTCTCCCATCTGCCCAAAGACAGTGACTTGTGCCAATCCTCTGACTGAGCTGGGCTTGACTCAAACAGCTTAACATTTCTGATGACAACAAGTCTTGCCTCAAAAAGGAGTCACGGGGCTCCGCTGAAGGTACCTATGTAGCGTCTTTCCCCTTTCTCCTCCTAAGAGCTTGACTTTGGAAACATGACATTTCCACCCTACAGCAATACCAAAATACTGTAAGTGAATAGAGAACCAACCGTTACTGTATGAGTCGGATCTTACAGTCAGTCTGCTGAAACATAGCTAAGCCCAGTCTTTTCTAGGGGCTTAGATGTAAATGCTCCCTGGAATCCCTATTCTGCATTAGATAAAACATCTACAAGCCAGAATGTGTTCTACAGAGGAGAACTGCCAATCACTGGAGTATTCTTGTATAATATCAACCGAGAGACCTTATAGAACTCTGACATAAACTTCAAAGGTGTTTTTCAACGGGATAGAAACCCAGGGCATTAACATATATCAAGAGAGGGAAAATACCGAGGGCCCGTGGAACTCTTCGTAACAAAAGTCACATGCGGCTTAAATTAAAATGAACAAAAGCTGGAGGCTAGAATATCTCTCGGTCGAGTCATGATCAAAGCTGTTGGCAAGAAAATGGTACGTTGGTTGTATCAGACAGACAGACAGGCAGGCAGGCAGAACCATGAAGGTTCCAAACATGGTATTATTAGGGACACTCATCCAAATGAAAACAACAGCAAGATTCCCTGCCCATGTGTCCATAAAATAGAAGACTATGGACCAAACATTTCTGCCACCAGACAAATTTCCCCTGGTTTCACCTGCAAGGCCATTTTCTCTGGCCGGTGCAGGACTGATGTGCCAACGGTAGATGCAGGAAGGTGAAGCTGGTGGCAGAAGACCAGGGACGGAAAAAACGCTGACGTCAAACTCTTCACCAGAACCTCTGAGCAAGCAGACAGTGCCAGTTTTAATGACATCTGATGTCACGCGCACCCCCCAGACCCTCCACCTCTCCAGCCGGAATCAGTGGGCTTCCCACCCCTCCTATGCCCAAGTCCACTCTGCTTACAGGGTCCACATTTTGTGGATCCTTCTTGCTTCCTGTCCACCCATTCCCCACACAGGATGCTTTATTTATTTTTTGAAAGACCTGTTTGAGCCTCAGTCAGAACAAAGAAAAGTTGCTGGATGTGGGCTTGCCCTTCTCAGATCTGTTTCTCAGGATCGGCCTTCGTCGACCCCACACTTGCTGGGAAGTTCAGAGCTAGTTGAAACTGAATGAGGCATTCCGTCAGCATCTCTTTCCCAGACATGCTTTCAATCTAGTCCCTAATGCAGCCTGCCAGGATTAATCAATCCTGCGAGTGGTCCCCCCCCCCGATCGTCCCTTTAACTCTCAGAACCACTCAGCCAGCAGCAGCAAGAGATGAGTTTTCATACAGCCTTGATTTTCCCTGACAGAGGGCTCAGCCTTCTCAGAGTCTTCTGAATCTAACGATCTAGGGAAATATTGTTGTTGGTTTTTTTCTCTGCCGTGGAAGGCTCTGTGCCCCTCAACCCCTCTTCTCTTCATACCTGCACCCTGTTCTTTCTCTCCTCCCTTCTTCTTTCTTTCCTTCCTCTCCCCTCCTGTCTTTTTCTTTAAACTACTGCTTCAGTAACCCCGACTCATTCCAAAGTTCAAAGCCACCAGATCCTTAAAAAAACTAAAATAAGGCAAAACTTTCAATATTATCTCCAGGCTGACTTTGAGCTCAGAGTTTTGGTTTTGGGTGCTGGAAAGGAAAGAATTCAACACCAGCAGCAGCCTCGGCTAAGGCACGGAGGAGGGTGCTGCTTGGAGCGAGCGGGTGAGCATATTTGAGGGACTAGCATATGGGCTTTTGTTGAAGTGTTCAGAGCCCACTAGTTTCTCAGCCGAAGGTTAGAACGCGTGTATTGAACACCAACACCAGCTGAGCCGAGTTCATGTTTTGTATAGTATCCCCAAATCCACCTCAAATCCACCACTGCTTTGCCCCCCACCCCGACCTACGAGCTTGGTGATAGCTAGAAAAGTTTTCAGTCAAGTACATACCCCGAACCACACCGCCTACCCTAAGAAAGCAACGGGGTTTGCATAGGAGGTGCGGAGTCTGTGGGAGTGTTGTTCTCCGTCAAAGAATTCCTGTCCCTTTCCAATAGTCTCTTCTTTACACAAGCGACAATTTCTCACGTTCCAGCGTGAGATACCGGGTAAAGCGGGCATAGTCCAGGCACCCTGGCCCAGCTGCCTGCGTCCACCTGTCAAGATTCTGGGGCACGGGCAAGAAAAGGGGGGAACCTCCCCGTGTTCCTAACTCATGAACGAGGTCATTACCTTGGCATCGGCTTGCGGGCTGTGATACTGGCGACGATGATGCTCTCGGGACGCGGAGTGGCCACCGCTTTGAAGGTCCCTTTCCAGAACTTCTCAAACAGCTGTTTCTCGCCCTGCTGCAGGCTCGCCATCCTGAAAGCACAAGGAGCCCGGGAGCCTGGGGCGCTGTCCGAAGTGCTGAAACGTGGATTTTTCAAACCCGATGACACGCCCTGGGCTCCGGGGCGCTGTCCGCGTGAAACCCCCAAGGGGTGGGGTGGGGAGAGATCGGAGTTCAGGGCGGGGGGATGGGATAGAACGGGACGTCTCCGGCTAGGCAGGCAGCGGAGAAAGAAGGTGATCCCCCGGCTGGCTTCACCTCTTGGCTTGGCTCTGAGCTGCGCTGGGAGGAGGCTGAGCTCCGCGTCCTCGGCAAAGCAAAGCTGGGCCGGCTTTCTCTACCGCGCAGAGAACACAGAGGAGGCGACCGGGGCGTCTGCCGTGCGTGCGCGTGTGAGCTCCGGCGCGCCCGGGTTTTGTCTCTTGCACAATGTGACGTTGGAAGGGGAGGCTGGTCGCGCGAGCTGTACTTTCCTCCCTCCCCTTCTCCGTCTCCTCCTTCCCCAGCAACCCCTCCTTCTCTGGCTCAGCCTCCCGCCGCCATCTGCATAACAAAAGCCCGCAGGTCTGAGGAGGAGAAAGAGAGGGAGGGGCGAGCGCTTGTCTCCAAGGCCCCGTGGCCACTGAGTTGCGGCTCTGACCCCTCCGAGAAGCGACCCCAACACCTTGAACGGAACCAAAAAGGAGATCCTCCCTGTCAGCCCTCACCCCTCCTCCGTCGTCGCAGGCCTTCCCCTCAACCCTTACATGCGCACTCCCGGGCCTGGGCCACCTCCCTATCCTTTTGCAAGACTTGGAGCGCATCTTCCATTGAGGGAGCTACTAAAAAATGCCCCACCTATCCACCCACGCCAACCTGCCTTCACCCACCCCACTTCTGGGATGGACTGCCGAGGTCTGCAAAGTGGGGGTGCCCCTATGATTTTCTTTACGCCTGGGGGCCGCAGGCTCTTCCACCCCCCCACCCCGAAAATGCCATTTGATGGACAATCCGTCACCAGCGCGGTTTCTCGCCATCTGTCGAGCCGGCCCCCACCCGCAGAGGGGCGCAGCGTCACATCTGTGCTCGCGGCGCTATAAAGGACATCTCTTTTGTGCCTCGCAGCCGGCCTGCTTCGCGTCCCCGCTGCCAAAGCCCTCCAAAAGAACACCCCCTCCCCCACCCCTTCTCCCCACCCCCCCTGAGAACCCCGCAGACTGTGTGTGAGACAACAGTCCGATCTGGCAAAGAAAGCGTGCGGTGGGGTGTGTGAGGGGCGGGGGTTGGGGGGATTCCGAGGATTACAAGTAACTTTTTGGTCTTTCCGCCTACTTTCCCCCCCACCCTCCCAAACTCCAGATGCGCAGAATATAGACAACAGTGTCTCCCCGTTTTACCGTAAGGGTCCTCTTAGGGAAGATATCCTAGTGAGATTTCCCCAGCCCATTTCCCCTCTGGAGTCTTTTATTACTTGGTACACTCTCCGTTTTCACCTACCTCCAGGGTTTAAAACGGAAACTCCTAGAAGGAGCCTCTGCTAAGTCTTACAGACATCCAAGCACTGACACCGGGTTCCACCCTGAAGGGGGAAAAATTCTCTTAATTTTTTGTTGACCTAGTAGCGGTGGGGAGCAAAGACACCCCCCCCACACACACACACCGTCGGTGCGAACTTTGTAAATCCTTTGCAAGAGAATAGGAGGTACGCGGGGTGGGGGGGGCAGAGTGGGAGAGAGGGGACCAGGATGGGGAGAGAGAAGCCGAGACACAGGAATGAGGAGTGAGCGTTGGCCAGGAGGAGGCTACAGGACGGGTTTGTGTGTAGTGGATGGCTCCGTACTGGTTTAGGAGCGCCCAGGGCTCGCTCTGCAGCGACCCCTTCTGGTCAACAGCTAGAAGTGCATTTGCTGGCTTTTAAAGGGAGGAGCAGATACTAGGAGTTGGGATGGGGTTGGGGCTGGGAGCCTTGAAGACAGACGACAGTAAGCTAGGGGGTGAACTTTCCACTTCCCTCTTCCTGATCCCCTGCATTCAACCCCCCCATTCTTAGATTGCTTTTAGGGCTTGGGTTGCTGTCACTTCTTAGCCTCGGCTATTTAAAGAGATCCTTAGTCATATGTGGATATGAACTGGGTCGACTTCCGGAAACCGGTAGGTGGGACCTTACCTCCACCAATCAACCAACACCTTGCAGAGGTGTGTCTGCTGTTTCATTAAAAGGGTTTGTTTTATCTTTAGTAGTTAAGTGCATTAGTGACATCTGTATGGGTGCCCCACTGGGGTCAAAAAAGGATGCCAGACTTAACTAGGACTAGAGTTAAAGGTGGTTGTGAGCCACACAGCGTTGGCTCTGGGATTCGAACTCTGCTCCTTGGGGGAAACAAAGCAGCAAGCACTCTTAACCATGGAGTCATCTCTCCAGCTCAACTATGTCTGTTCTTCTTACTTGGTATTATGGCTCCCAGTTGGGCATTCTTGCCTCTTAGGAAACCCAGAACAACCAGATGAGATGAGAGAGGAAAGTTTTTATTACTTGTGTACGGATGAGGAAGCAGAAGTTTAGAATGGCCAAGTAGTGTGCCCGTGTGGCTCTAATGGAAGAGTCGGACTCTGGGGGAAAAAATACAGTAATCAGGTGTGGGAGAGAACTCTGGGGATAGAGGTATACCAGACTGGAACTAGGCAATGTCTACAAAATGCCAGTGACTCCATGCTTTAACGGACACGGTGCCGTGGTTTTCAAGTTGTGCACCTCCTTGAAGCAGCTCAGGGCTTAGCACCCCAGACTTCCAGCGAGTGACCTCAGTGGTTGTATTAGTTGTCTTGTTACTGTGACCAAATCCCTGATAAGAAGCAAACTAGGGGAAGAAGGCTTTATCTGGCTCACTGTTTGAGTCCATCATGGGGGTGGGGTGTTGCCGGGGTAGCAAAGGAACCTGTGATGCAGCTGGTCCTGTTACACCGTGGTAGGAAGCTGAGGGAGATGAAAGTTGTCACTCGTCTTTTTTTTTTTTTTTAAACAAAGTCTGGAACTGAAGGTCCATGGGACAATTCCATCTGTACTCTAAGCCTGTCGGGCCACTTGTCTGGCTTGAAGCTGAGGTGCCCGAGTGCTGCCTGTAAGCCACTCAGGGGAAGCAGAACACTGTAATAGGGGTTCCAGCCTGTTTTTTCCAGATAAGGATGAGAAACAGTAAGGTTTGGAACAGATGCTGTGGTTCCCGGCTTGCTGTGTATCTAGACGCTGCTGGAGACCTCAGGGAGTTGGAAACTGGGGTCCATGGGTACCAGGACAGGGGTGGAATCCGGTTTGGTTCCGAATGAATGCTGAGTGTCTGGATGGGTTGGAAGAGAGAAGTCCTTCTCTGGGAGATTTAAGTGCAACACTTTATGACCAAGGCCTCCCCCTCTCCAGTCCTGGTCGATCCTCGATGAAGGTCCTTGCTTGTCCAAATTGCTTTATTTGACAGTGGATGTAAATGCATACATCTTACTCAGGGTAAACCAGAGATTAAATACCTTTTATGGGGAGGAATGCCCAGGAAGGGAAGCTCATTGACGAAACACTCAGGACCTATCTAGATATCTCATTAGCGTGGAGAACTCCAGGTTTTCGTGCTATGTGACCAATTGTCATGGTCCTCTCAGTGGGGCACCATGGTTACATGTTCCAGATCAGGTAGTCTGGCAGGGAGCCGGCCCCACACCTTCTCAATTCTGAGGTCTCCCAGGATTTAAGCTTACTCGACCTTACCGGTTCTTCTGTCTGGTGTCACAGTCCACTTGCCCCGAAAAACTGGGTCTTCCCTTTTCAGTTAAACTTACTGGAGACGCCTTCATAGAAAGAGAGGAGCATCTCCACACTGCTTCAAGTCCAGTCAAGTACACAAGGAAGAACCCCCATTCTTGCCAAAGCCTTCACTTCAGTATCTTACGTGAAGTTTCCTGGGTGATAATTTAGTGCCACCAGAGCAGCCTTATGTGATATTCTGCAAAGACCGAATATTTCAGGTTTAAATAGACTGGCTAGGGGGATTAACAGAGTGTACAGGATGGGCAGGGTACAAAGCAGTCTATGGAAACTAGTTTAGTAAAGAAAATCAATTATTGTCAGGGGCTAAAAGCACAGTCTCTCAGATGAGATGGATGATCAGCTCTACCAGTTTTTAGCCGGATGACTTTAGGCCAGGACCTAACTCCTGCCTCAACTTTTCTACCTGACCCCCTGCCCCAAATGAGACATTAATACATATTTCACACGACTCTTGTAAGGGTTACATGACTTAAACATTAGGGCTGGCTTCTCTAATAGAATTCAAAGCCTTGTACCTCTGTCCTTTTTTTTTCCCGGTTTTTCTAGACAGGGTTTCTCTGTGTAGTCCTGGCTGTCTTGGAACTCGCTGTGTACATCAGGCTGGCCTCAAACTCAGAAATCCGCCTGCCTCTGCCTCCCAAATGCTGGGATTAAAGGCGTGCGCCACCACTGCCCGGCCCTCTGTCCTTTTATACAGTAGAGCCATCTCTGTCCATCTCTGTCTCTCCCACGGTGTGCCTGTTCTCTGGTTCCCGGGAAGGTCAGTGAGCCAGACCAAGAGCTGACACACATCCGTGCGTGAGTGAACAGTGAACATACACCTGTGGCACAACTGGTACTTACCCTCTGTGTGCCATCACTGGAAGACATTGCTAATTCTGACTGGGACTCCTGGGACCATACCTCAGAATCCTTCCCCAAACCAACTTCTGGGTAGAGTTCCCTGGTGAGTTAAGGCTGGCAGTCTTTGTATAAAAGACCTATTTCCATCTACTCCTTTAGGATGCTTCTGTCCCTGATGGTGGTATCCTCTCAGGTGTGGAAGGACAGACAGGGAAAAAGAGATTCAGAAATCTGTCAACCTAAGCATCCCTCCAGCCATGGCTGAAGAGATTTCTATGCTTCCATGTCCCTCAGGCAGCACCCCTGACTCAGAGAGAGCTGCCCACGTTCTGAGTTTTAATTCAGCCTTGCTAACAGTGCTGTGTTACCTTGAGGAAACCTCTTAACCTCTCTGTACCCAGCGCTTCTCTGAATACAGCAGAGCTAATCATGACCTACCTGCATGGAGGGACTTCAGACACCTTGACAGTCTAAACTCATTTCCAAAAGTCCAGTGAACAGTGAAAGAGTCAAATAATTACAGAGTTAATGGAAAATATGATAATGAAACCGATCTGTCTTTGTGGCCCTAAAGAGAACCTCACTAAAACCATTTGGATTATGAGATTCTTTATTTCCTCATACAGTGGTTTGGGGAGTATAAAAGTCAAGCTTGTACTACTCAGGGTTTGCTGATCACCGCATCTGGGAAGTTCTACTTTGTGTCTAATCTGAATCCCACCTCTATTCTTTACTGTCCATCCTCTCCTAGACCCCAGATGCACTTGAATGAACACGGATGAAGCAGGAGCCCCCCATTGTACAGCTGTGTAGCATGCTGTTTGTCTCTTATCTGTGTCACCAATGTGGGGTTAATGAGTAAATCCCATGTCTGATAGCTAACTATACAAACATTTCTGTCACACTAGCTTAGAGGGAGTGAGAGACACATCCATGGCCAACTGCGTGATGCCTACAGTGTTTACTGATGCTGTACGTATCCCTGGAATAAAAGAACCAAATTTTGTATCTTCTGTATGCATGTTTGACCACATACAAGAGTAATGACAGTATGCAGCTAGAATAGTGTAGGAATGTGTGAGACTCCGTATCAGAATCCTTTAAGTGATTGGATTAGAATCTGCCATTAATCAGGAAGCAGAAACAGAGAGGTTAACATAAGCTGTCTGAGGACACACAACAGCCCAAGGTAGAACCTGTACACAAACCTGGTCAGTGTGACTTGCAGAGTCCCTGTGATTTACAGTCCTCCCGCCCAATGGCCTGTAATATAGTTTTTATGTCTCCAAATGGAATCGATTCTCGTGTGAGTGTGCACCAAGCCTAGCACTTGGGTGGGGACAAAGCTAGAGCCTGTCCTTGTGGAGTTACAGTCCAGCAAGTGAGTGACAGGTGTTAAATGCTAAAGAAAGAAACAATCAACACCGCGTCTCAGGTAGAACCTGAAGCCAGAGTTCTGGGGTTTTTTTGCCGAGCTGAATGTCAAGAGGTGAAACCTTTGCATTTAGTGGCTTCTAAGGTGGGGTGACGGGTGGGAAGGGGAAGTGGCATGGTGACATAAGGGTTCGGACACACATGGGAGGGTGGTTGGGTGTTCTCAGAGAATGAGGCAGGAAAGGCATGGAGCCAAGTGAAAGAGCTGTGGATGGAAACTCAACGCTCTGTGCAACGCAACGGGAGAACAAGTCTCCTTCAGAGAGCCATGCTGTTACAGAATGTTTTTGTTGTTGCTTTGGTGTTTTGTTTTGTTTTGAGACAGGGTTTCTCTGTGGAGCCCTGGCTGTCCTGGAACTTGCTCTATAGACCAGGCTCTCCTTGAGCTCCACATGTGACCTCAACCTCTCAGGTGCTAGGATTAAAGGCATGACATGGGGAATCACAGTATGTTTTAATAGTCAATGGTAGAATGATTCCCAAAGCCAGGTGCTTTGGAACCCTAGCGGCACACCCAGGAAGCATCTGGAAATACTGTCAGAGAGAGAGGACACTGACAACCGGAAGCTTGTCCACAGTGCTCCTACCTCAGACTCAGCCACAGAGCTGTACTTCCTGGCCTTGCTTTTCTTAAAATGTCTTGTTTGAATAAATGCCTCTCCACTTTCTTCTCAACGGTAAGAAAGTTGCCCAGACAACTAGAACTTAGCAACAATGTTTTGTTTGCATCCAGCTAACGTTTTCAGTGACCTTCCATTACAGCACCTGGCAGAAGTTGGACGGTCCTCATCAGAAATGCTCGGAACTAGAAGAGTCTCAGAGTTCAGTTTTTCCAGATTCTTAAATATTTGCATAAATGTTAGAGACTGAGCATCCATCCTTCATCTCAAACTCTAAAGTCTAAACTGCTATAAAATAAAATAAAAAAACTAAAACGGAAATCCTAGATTTGGGTTTTTTTGGATTAGGGCTGCCCAAGTTATCCTGGGTTTTCTGTCTAAAAATCTTCTTTGTGATTTTAGCACCAGATTAGACAATGTTGATATTTATTTATTAATACCACCAGATATTCAGTCAATACCCCTTCGCCTCAGTGTTCTCTCAGCATTTTTATGTTTGAACTGGTGACTTGAATGGGCGTCATCTCATTCCCATGTATTAAAAGCCTTGTCACCAGCAGAATGACGTTAGGTCCATGTCAATGAGCTTTTCAAAAGGAGACT
>NW_021604612.1:4585191-4588004 GCF_004785775.1 Grammomys surdaster
ATGTGTGTATGTGTGTGGTATGAGTGTGTGTATGTCTGTGTGCATGCATCTCTCTCTCTCTCTCTCTCTCTCTCTCTCTCTCTCTCTCTCCATGTGTGTGTGAGTGTGTATGTATGTATGTATGCATGATGTAATAAGGTAAGCAGTTTGTTCTGCTCTAGCATCTGATATCTATCTCACCATGGGGTTCAAAGCAACAGAGCCAATCAACCATGGACTGAAAACTCCAAAACCACGAGCGCAAACAAACTTTTCTTTCTTTTAAAGTTGGTTGTCTTAGGTGTTTTGTCACAGTGCTAGAATGCTGACAACAAGGTCAAATAAGGCCTATTTGCTGTGGATGAAGACACACCCTACAGGCATCTGTAGTGTTCCCTTGCTGCCCTTTGGTTCTGTTTTCATTTCTCTTGCCATGACAAAAGCACTTTGATCAAAATCAGCTCGGGGAGGAAAGGGTTTATCTGGTTTACAATTCCATGTCACGACCTATTTTCTAGGGCAGTCAGAGCCGAGACTCGAGAAGGAACCAAAGCAGAAACCACAGTGGAAAAGTGCTAACTGGCTCATCCCACCTGCATGGGGAATGGCACCGCCCACAGAGGGCTGGTCCCTCCCACATCCATTCGCAATCAAGACATAGCTCGTGGACCAATCAGCTCTGGACAATTCCTTCATTGAGGTTCCTTCTTTACAGATGCCTCTACATTGCGTCACAAAATTAAGGCTAACCAGGACACCTCCCCAATGGGCACAGCCATCCCTCTGTCTTCTTTGCTGTTCGTGAGAAATAGAGTTGTTGCCATCATCTGCGTTCCGCTGTGACCACGACACGAAGGTTTCCCTGCATTTTCTGTATCCCGGGGAAGCATCGGAAGAGCTTAATCAAATTTTAAATTTTAAATAAATTCCACCACGGAGTAAGTAACGTGTGGGTTTTGTCTTTTCTTGTGATGCTGACGACGGAGATCATTACCACGTCTGCAAACCAGTGACATTTAAAACTATTACTTATTTTCCGGGTATTAGAAAGAAATTTTTCCAGAGAGATAAATCTCTCACTGATGATTTGGTAGCTCACCAACTAGCAGATAGGGCTCGAGGAGATGGCTCAGCTGGCCAAGTGCTTGTCCTGTAAGCCTGACACTGGTGTTCGAGCCTCAGAACCCACTTCAGAAAAAGTGGCGTATGGGATGTGCTCTTGCGACACCAGCGTAGGCGAAATGGAAACAGACAGAATTCCAGGACCCTGGTGGGTGGGGTGGGCTATGTGGAGAGTTTCAGGCCAGTGAGTCACCCCTGCTAGTAAACACACACACACACACACACACACACACACACACACACACACACGAATGTGCATATGTACACACAGAGAGAGAAAGTAGAAGCTCAACCCTTTCCACTGATTTCTTAGTTTATAAAATAGCAAGTGAGACGCTGTCCTCCTTCAGGGTGCTTTGTTCACCTCCATGAGGGATTTATGAATGTACACAGAGTTGAGGGGTTTCCACTCTCACCTCTTTGATGATCCTTACCACTCCATTAGGAGGCTCTCCCACGGGTCTCTGTGAAATGACCTTGGAACCTCTCCATGGCGTCCTTGCTTTCTGATATGTCAGGACATTCCAAGTTCCACATGTCAACCTCTTGACTCACATCTGGAATCCATCATTTCTTCAAACGTCTTGGGTTCCTCTGGGTGGGCAGCAGAGGCTCCCATTGCCACTGGGTTTGCTGGTCAAGGCTTCCAGGGTGTTTTAATACACAGGCTTAAGAAAACTTAGGCTCCAAGTATAGCAGGGGTTTACCTTGACCATCTGGTTCAAATAAAGGCTGCTGGGTTTCCCTTAATCAAATAAGTCTTTATTATTATTATTATTATTATTATTAAATGTATTTATTTATTTATTTTTCAATCCAATACCAACCCTTCTTCTCCTCCCAATACCTCCTCATATACGTCCTCCCCCCCATTCCCCTTAGAAGGGGAACCCCTCCTCAGGGTATTAACTTCCCTAGCCCCACCTTATCCCCTAACCCTCACCCTTCACATCAAGCTGCTGCAGGACTAGGCACATCCTCTCCCACTGAGGCCAGACAGGGTTGACCGTTTAGAGGTATGGGATCCAGAGGCAGGTAGATAGACTACAGGCTCAGGGACAGCCCCTGTTCCATTTGTTTGGGGGACCTGGGTGAAGACCAGGCTGCACATCTACTACATATGTGCAAGGGGCCTAGGTCCAGGCCATGCTTGCTCTTTGGTTAGTGATTCTGTCTCTGAGAGCCCTCAATGGTCCAGGTTTGTTGACTCTGTTGATCTTCCTGTGGAGTCTCTGCCCTTTCCGGGTCCCTAAAGCCTTCTCCCAACTCTTCCATAAGACTCCCCGAGCTCCATCTACTGTTCTGTTGTGGGTCTCTGCATCTCTTCCCATTGGCTGCTGGGTGGAGTCTCTCAGAGGACAGTTATGCTAGGTTCCTGTCTGCAAGCATAATGTAGTATCATTAATAGTGTCGGGGATTGGTTCTTACCCATGGGATAGGTCTCAATTTAGGGCAGTCATTGGTTGGCCATTTTCTCAGACTGTGCTCCATCTTTTTCCCTGTGCATCTCATAGGCAGAACATTATTTTGAGCTGAAGGCTTTGTGGGTGGGTAGCTGTTAACGTTGGCTTCCTTTGTGCTATATCAGAGAGCCATAGTTAGTAACAGCAAAAATGATTACTAGTTTCCTTTGTCCCACCAAACACACACACACACACGCACATGCACACATACACACACACACAAGCACACATAAACACACACACACGTAC
>NW_021604612.1:4588014-4603941 GCF_004785775.1 Grammomys surdaster
GCACACGCACACACACGCACACGCACACTCCATAAAAGCCGTATTTATAGTGGCTATCTGTAATTACTGAAATCAACATAAAAGTTGTTTGTTTGTTTGTTTTTCACTCGCTCTGGTTGTACATTCAAAGGATCACACCAAAGTTTGCTTATTTACTTTTGATATAGGGGGATGGCTTTTGTGATTTACCTTTTCGGCTATATAAAATATTGGGCGGAGCAATGAATGAAGTGAAAACGATCCTAAAATGATACTCAGACAAATTCGGATGCCTTGTCCTGAGCACTTTGGCCCCCACCCCCACCCCAGGTGACTTACACGGGCTGGTTCATCTTACCGTTGAAATACATCTCATTCAACATGATCCTGTGTTTTAAAGTGCTGATGTGATACTTGAAGCCTGTGACATCCTGGAAACTGAGGTTAGAACCAGGAAAAAGGTTCAGTAGATGAGGTGCCTATAGGTCAATATGAGGTGCCTATAGGTCTATAATGAGGTGCCTATAAGTCAATATGAGGTGCCTATAGGTCAATATGAGGTGCCTATAGGTCAATAATGAGGTGCCTATAGGTCTATAATGAGGTGCCTATAGGTCAATATGAGGTTCAATCCTTGGCACCCATGTGAAACCTGACCCAGTAGGCTCAGCTATTATAGCCCCAGCTCTGGGGTTGGAGTTAAAAGTGGGGGAGGGACAAGGGCAGATTCTAACACTCATTGGTCAGCTAGCCTCATTGAATTGATGATCATTAGGTTCTGTGCCTCAACAAATGAGAATTATGGAGGAAATACATACAATAGTGTCTTCCGCCCCTCCACATACATGTGCATGCATCCCCACAAACGCACGATAACCCCTACCCCTACACACACACACACACACACACACACACACAGACACACACAGAGAGAGACAGAGACAGAGAAATAGAGACAGACAGAGAGACAGAGAGACAGAGAGACAGAGAGAGAGACAGAAGAGCACATTTAAAAGAATCCCCATGTACTGGCTGGTTTTGTGTATCAACTTGACACAAGCTAGAATCATCAGAGAGGAAGAAGCCTTGTTAGAGGAAATGCCTCCGTGAGATAGATCCAGCTGTAAGGCATTTTCTTAATTAGTGATTGATGGGAGAGGGCCACTCCCATTGTGGGCGGAGCCATCCCTGGCTGGTAGTCCTGGGTTCTATAAGAAAGCTGGCTGAGCAAGCCATGGGGAGCAAGCCAATAAGCAGCACCCTCCGTGACTTCTGCATCAGCTCCTGACTTCAGGTTCCTGTCCTGCTTGAGTTCCTGTCCTGACTTCCTTCTATGATAAACTGTGATATGGAAGCATATGCCAAATATACCCTCCCCTTGCCCCCAGTTGTGCTTTTTTGTTGTGGTGTTACATACAACAATAGAAACACTAACTAAGACACCCTCCAGAAAAGGCAAGGTAAGAGAGGAAAGTGGGTTATTTGGCTCAAAATTCCAGGTTACCCTCTGTCCTCTGAGAGAAGCCACAGTGAGTGATTGGGACTTTTAACTGCTGGTAACATTGCTTCCGTTGTCCAGATACATAAAACAAAAAATGGCTGACTCTACTCCACTCACTGGGATCTCAGTCACGGAATGGTGACATCCAGAACAGGCAGATCTTCCTACCTCAATTACTGTAACCAACTTAATCCCCAGCGCACATGCCAAGAGGCCAGCCTGATCCAGACAGTCCTCCGCTGAGACTCCTTCCCAGGTGACTCTAGACTGTGTGAACCTGAAATCATCACAGGTGGGTCGGCTGTAATGTCTGTCCGCGAGTTAATAACTCTGTGCTGCCATTTCCCAAGCTAGAGGGAATATTCCCAGCTTGTGACTCGACGGGCGTTTTGCACACTGGTGTGTAGCCCAGTTCCCTTTGCATCCGAACAGCGTGAGACGGGCATATCCATGTTTTGGGTATCTCATCTGCTTACGTAATGTCTAAATGAGGATGGGTGAATCTATATTCCTATGTACAGAGATAAAATGAGAATTCAGTTTTTGCATTTAAAAGCATTCTTTTTCTCTTTCTTTCTTTCTTTTTTCTTTCTTTCTTTCTTTCTCCTTGGCTCCCCTCTGTGTGTAGTTAGGGGAGGTCGCGTGTGTAGATATTCTGCATGGCTTCAAGTGCCTTCTGCTTCTACAGACAGACTGCAGTTTCTGAATGCGACTAGCTTGGTCATGTGTGCTATTTCCTTTCCACTGAAAAGAATACAGAATTCACTCCCGGAATGCTTTGAGGCAGAAGACAAAGGCAACTGACCTTTGGTTTAGGGGGGAAAAAAAAGAAAAGAATGCGAGATTCTCAAACCATGACTATATGTATGCCCAGTGGAAGATCTCAGGGACAGAATTGGAACTCCTGTCCTCTGGAGCTGGAGGAATTTGTGTGGCTCTTGTCTGCATCAGAACTGTCCTCCCTCCTTGTGCCTGGGCTGGACACTGCAGATGTAATTACCAAACAAATCGATAGTGCATGTTGTGATCTGACCATCCTTGCTAATGCATCGCTTCACTCCTGGGAACTTAGTCTGTGTCACGTCCACACCAGATGTGCTGCAAGTCCCTGGCCCACCCAGCAGCTCTAAATAATGTCCAGAGCATTTAATCTTTCCTGTGAATAAGCACTTTACAAACAGATTCCCATTCGTTCTTGCTGTTCTCCCTTTGAAACAGGCTCAGCTAGAAGTCAGGGGATGGGAGTGAGGTCAGAGAGCCAGCCTGTCAAGGGTACCTTTCTCTGACTTTTCTTTTGTAAAGGAGAGGATTATAATAAAGAAATATATCACAGGATTTTGTTTCTGGAAAAGTGATAAAGGCTATTTTTTTAAAAACCCTCTTGACTACATTGCATGAAAATTTGAGAAATAAGCTTACATCTTCCTTCAAAGAAGACTTGGGATGAGACAGTGAGGCTGGATTTTCTCTCCGAGTCAAACTGGAGTCACTCAGAGCTCAGACTCAGGGTGAAGGCTAAATTCCCAGAAACTTCAGGCTGGTGGCCCACAGGGCGAAGCTAGCCTACAGATCAGTTTAGTGTATTAATATAAACAAAGACTCTGAATAACCATGTTAGCCAAATACTTTATTTACCAATGACCCCCCCTCCTAATCGTGTTCTATCCAGGCCCCATGTATGTGCATATCTCCCACCCAGCCCTGCTGCAGATTCACAACCTGAGGATCTCTAAGGATGCTCTCAAGAACGATAGCCTGTGCTTCTTTACGACTTCCTTAGAGTATTTACAAGGAACACTGTAATAATGGAGAACAAATGACCTCTGTTATAAAGCAGACACAAACATCTGTCAAGCAATCGCTACATACCTACAGGGGGACTGAACACTCTACAGCCTCCAACTCTCCCAACTCCAACTAATCCCAGGAGGGTACAGCATCTAACTGTGGATCACTTCTACACCTTGGGTAGAGAAGATGTGTCGCCCAAGGCTACACAACGGCGGTAGGATTGAGAGCTGTAGTTTTTGAATCTAGGTCATTCTGAGCCCAGGATCCAAGAATGATATTTAAAGTCTTCAGCAGCCAGCAGGGCGTGGGGATGACTGATCAGATGGATGATGGGTGTAAAGCAGGTCTCAGAACAGGTAGAAGTGGCCAGCTCTCTGCAGTAGGTGCGTTTTATAGAAAGATGTTTGCTGAGATGGGTGTCTCTATACTAAGCATATGGTATACCTACCACCACAGTCTCTGGCTGAGTGGGAGCCATTTTGCAACTCTATTGTCAACTGAACCCTAGTCAGTCAATCATGTTTAGAAACATGCGGCACAGAACACACATTAGCAATGGGAGGCCATCCTTGGTATGGGTGGAGTCTCCTGAGAGAAAAGGTGGGCTCTTCCAAGGTAAATAACAACAACAACTCAGGAACCGCAGCTGGACTCTGCTTTCAGGAAACTTCCCAGTAAGAAGAGGAGTTGGCATTGGTCTGGAAAGTCGCTTATGTGGGTCTGCATAAGCATTCACGGAGGCCCCAGCACTATACAAAGTGTGGCTGACGGCTAGAAAAGTAATTCAAGTCATGAGCCTTTCTAATTACCACAGTGTGTTTACAAAATTTACTTGGCGTAGACAATGTGCTGGGGATTGTTCCGAAACCTGATATTTCAACATGAAAGAAAATCTCTCGTCCTTCGATGAACGCACTTTCTACAGATTAGCTGCTCATGTGATCTGTGGGCTAATGAGCTAAACTCAGAAGAAAAGGATATACTTAAAGGGGCAGACTTCTCTGTTGGGGCAACCGGGGAGACACAAAATATGAATCACCCAGGCCAAAGGAGGAGGGGGAGGAAGAAGAGGAGGGAGGGAGAGGGAGAGGGAGAGGGAGGGAGAAAAAGGGAGAGGTTGGGTTAGGAAGAGGGCTTTCCATATATAAAGACCCAGCGATATGATTTAATTCTCCTTGCTTAGGCTACAGTGGTGTTTGCCTGTATAGAGTCCTGACCACCACCAGCAGCTGCCGTGGCTCTGGAAGCTTCCTAGACTTCGGCACTCTGGGGATATGGGTAGAACCCAGCAATCTATGTGGTGAGCTCTCAGGTGACTGTAAGTCAAGTTTAAATTGGAGAAACAGAGAGTTCAGAACTTCAGGGTTGCATGGGCAGATGTTTGGGAAGAGGAGAAGAAAGAACAGACTATGTCATTGGGTCTGCCTTTGAATTTCTTGCTGCTGACCTGATCCTACATCTAAGCATTTGGATACATTGATGCTTCTTTTCTTTTCTTTTTTTTTTTCTGGAACATTCTAGTTCTTGATTTCTAAAGTAGGAATACTTCCTTATTTAGATCTCTGCTCAAAGACTGCTTCTCTGATCACCTCTGTGTGTCCTTCTGATCCTGTCTCCAACATCAGTGTGTTTTATTTTTATAGCTGCTTCGTCCACCACCTCTTGTTTATTGTGTCTTTCTTGTGTGTCTTACTCTTCTAAAATGTATCTTTGTGAAAGGGTGAGAAGAGTTGAAACAGTTACCTCATTTGACCCGTGCATGGCCACAGACAACTTCAGTACTTTGCACACAGTCAGTACCTTGCACATAGTGCCTTCAGTAGCCAAGACAGTGTGGGTGAAGGATGACCAATGCCCACCGTGAAACTTCCACAATCAGTGGGGGAGGGGGGAGGAATGTTCCATTGGCAAGGTTACCTGGCATGCCTTCTAGAAAGCCTTCTCTAGATGTGTTTATATGATGACATACATTTTCCCTCAGGACATCAAGGAAAGGTAGGCAAAGAAAGAAAACGAAGAATTCATAAAGAATTCATAAAGAAGACCCAAAATGACCTCAGTGGTCAACCCAAGTTGAGAGCAAGGAGCTTGTCTCAGTCCATTTCCTGTTCCATGACAGGACACCCCCCCCCCCCCCGAGGCTGGGTGATTTATAAAGGGACGGTGTTGATCTTGCCTAATGGCTCTAAAGGCAGAGAAATCCAACATTAGGTAGATGCATTTGCTGGGGGAGGGGGACACATACAGCTTCATATCAGGGTAGAATGAGGTAGAAGGAAAACCAGGTATACCTGAGGAAGGGAAAATGGGGGCGGGAAGCTAATTCTCATGGAGAATTAGCTAATTCTCAGGATAATCCATCAGTCCTTTTGCTCGGCCCTACTACTCAAATACCTGTCACAAGACCCTTCCAGCAAACACCGCTGCATGCAGGATCTAAGGAAGCATCAGGTGGTCTTTGACACAGATCATAACAAGCAGACAAGCTGTGTTCTGGCGTGCGAGCCAGAGAAGGTGCACGGTGAAGGCAGGCAGGGAGAGGAGGCAGTTACAGCACAAGGCGACATGGAGCTTTGGGTCTCTCTGACCGCTCACTCCGCTCGGGATGCCGAGCTCTCCCAGTCAGGGTTGAAGGCACCTAGGTGTTGGGATTCCACAAAGAATATAACTTCACAGATGCCACGTGTTCTCATTCTTCCGTGGGAGCCGAGATGATTTATTCTCATGAGCGCAAAAGGCCAGTCAGTCTGGAGAGATGGCTCAGTGGCTAAGAGCATTTGCTCTGCAGGTACAAGGAGCTGAGTTCAAATCCTGAGCACCTACCTAGAAATCTAGGCATGGTTGTATGTGCCTGTGACCTCAGCACTGGGAGGCGGGGCATAGAGAGCTAGCTGGCCTGCAAGCCTGGTTCAAATTGGGAACCTGTGTATGAGTATGCACACACACACACACACACACACACACACACACACCATATTCATGTATATGCACCAAATGCATACCATCATTGTACCACATGCATACAGACACATACACACGCACATACATGTCAAACAACACACATCCTATAACACTCATATACTAACCATACTGCATGTACGAGAGAGAAAAAGAGGCAGAGACAGACAGAGGAGTAATTCTGGCTATGGAAGTTGTGAATTGAAGGGAAAGGAATGTAGGAAGAAGCTTCCTCCAGCTTGTACCAACTGGAACAGTGAGCAGGATGAAGTATAACTGTCTTTAACAATGCTTTACCATATATTTCAAAATAGATAAAAGAGGGAATTGGAGATGATCCCCTACGGAATGGAACGATAATCTCGGGGATGATGGATAAGTCAATTACTCTGATTTTGCTGTCACTTGCTGTAACACGGAGTCCTGTACCGAGACTCAGAATGGTACATGGCCATCATGCATCAATTAAAATAACCAAGTAAAGAATTAACGTAGGAACGGATGTGACAGAAGCTAATGATTATTTTTTTTTTTTTCTGTCAAGCAGAGAGGTATTTCTCTTAAGAGTCAGCTGTTGTATGTCATGGTCATTTCACAAAAGAAAGAGGGCATTTTAAATGTAACGCACCAGGAAAAGAGAGAGAGAGAGACCCATTAGCTCTGAGTAAAGAATTTGTTCCTAAATTGGCTAAATCTTATGTGCTGAAAAATTCATTGCATTTTCTATGTTGCTTCCCCCCTCGTTCTGCCAAAGAAAATGGTGAGAAAGGCTTTCAGGAGATCACACTCTGGAACACTGCCTTGTGCGGGATGCAGCTGGCCCCACAAACACCCGGGACGGGCACTGAATGAGCCCACTCAAAAACAGCAGAGCTGGTGGGTCCTTTCCCAGGCTGAAAAGCCAAGGTTCGACCCACAGATTTGCTAACTTCACAAGCCCATCTGTCTCATCTCCCCTCCCCTGTTTTTAACGTAGCAAAATAACAGAAACGACAATTTTAATAATTTTAGATGATTCAGAGGTATGGGAACATATTTACCACGTTGCGTCATTTAAATGCAGATCGCTTCCCCAAATTCTGTGCCCCTTAAGTAGTAACTACCCTCTCGTCAATCCAGCTAGCCATTAGGGACTTCTATCTATCTATCATCTCCTGACTCTGCTTTTCCAGATTTCGGTTGCTCACGAAAGTAGATCAAACATTTTTTCACCTCGTGTCTCTTTTTTTCACTGTTCCAGAGGCTGAGATCTCAAAGCTAGAGGGACAAGGACCAGGAGACCAAGGGTTGATGGCTCAAAAGGGAGTCCCCTTGTTGGAACCGAGGCTGCAGTCTTGCATGGTGATTTGTGTTGCATGAGAGTCAAAGCTATAGGACTCAGAAGCAGACAGTCAGGGCAAGTCCATGTGTTTACTTAAGAAATATCTACTAAGGATCTGGTAGAGAACAATCCTTTAGTCCAGACCCAGGGGTCTAGCTGGGACCCCAGGCCCTGCTCTAATGATCGGTCATTAGAAATTTAGTATTCAGTAGAAAACAGTAGGAATTCAGAATCCAGCGTCGTCGGCGCTCTTAAAGGGAAGCTTTTGAAAGGGCATCTCAGCCCCAGATGACTGTGAAAAGATCCCTAGAGGAAGTGATGGCTGAGCTGAGATTTGAACATAAGCAAGAGTTTCGTAGCAGAAGGGACGAAGATGGGATCAAGATAGAAAGAGGACCCAAGAGTTAATAAGGCAAGAGATGAGAGAACACAGCCTCTCCATAGATGTGGTCCAGTTCACAGATGCTGGAGCTGAGGATGCAGACAGGGGCCTGGAGACGGCGCGTCAAGTGTCCCACTCGGGCATTTGTGCCTTTCTTTGAAGCCAGAGGTTAATGGAAAAGGTTGTCATTTTGGGTCCATGTGCATTATTCAGGAATCAATGGATTTCTATCAATGTCTCCAAGGGATTTTAGCTTTCCCAGTAAGTATCAAGCCCCTAGGAGATGTTGACAACATCCGAGTCTCCTACTGCTTGGAGATAGATGAGTTAATTTTCTGACTCCACTAAAATATCTGACAAGAGCAACTTACGGAAGGATGGGTCTATCTGGACTTGTGCTTTGATGGCACAGTGCACTGCAGAGGGGCAGTCACGGCAGCCGGAAGGGGAGGCAGCTGGTCACATGGCATCTGCAGACAGGAGCAGAGAGAGGAATACTATTGCTCGGTCCTTTTCTCCCTTTTGTTCAGACTGGGACCCGGATCCATGGCATGGTGTCACTCCTATCCAGGGGATTGCTCAGCTAACCCGTCTGGAGGTTTGTTTCATGGATGACTCCAAATCTGGTCGAGTTGGGATTCGATTCCAGGATAGAGCTCGCTCTGTACGGATGATGGATGCTACAAACATTGGGGTGGGGTGGGCTCCAGGAAGCCTGGATTCTCTGCTCTTTATTGCCTTCCTTTACAAATCTTTTATGTCAGTTATCTCTCTCACCCCCAGTACCACCACACATCACCCAATTCACTCTTAACTGTTCTTCAAATCAGCATCCCAAACCTACCCATCTTGGGAAGACTAGCCTGCCTCACTCCTGACGTCAGCCCCACGACTCCACACCCTACAGCCCCTCCCAAGCCATCTCCGCACACTGTAATTACCTAACGATGTAATTTGTCACTCAGAGCTCTCCACAGTCCTCCTGTCTAGGGAAATGAGTGTGCTTCTGTGGCCTGCACATCTCACCTTGTTTACAGTGATGATCTCTGACTTCACACTCATGCGTGTGACTCACCCGGTCTCGGTTACTAGAGACCCAGTATACTTTAAAGAAACTCAGTCATGTCTTAAATTCTGGTGCCTGGGCCTCGCACTCTCAGTCTGGTTCAGGCACATAGTGGGGATTCAGTAATAGTCTTATTGATCGCATGATTACTTCAATAAATGACCAGATCAATGAGTAGGTTTATGTATCTGATCGTTACCCTTCCCAGGACCGTGACTTGAACTCCTAGACAATGCCACATTTTTTAATATGAAGGTTTGATTTTAAGGACCATTTACTTACTGTCCACTGCACGGCAGAAAATAGTTACAGTGGGATACTGGCCCCTAAGAGGCTAGATTCTGAAGCTAGCCCAGTAGCTATGTGAGGAATTGCTGGTGTCCACGGGCTTCGGTGTACAGTGGATGGCACGGTTTTGGGAAGGCTGTGGAACCTTCAGGAGAGGGAACTTCACTGAAGGAAGTGGGCCATAGGGGATGGGTCTTGTTTTGTTTTGTTTTGTTTTTTTTTATCTCAATCCCATTTTTCACATGCCCTCTGCTTCCTGACATCTGATACAGTGTGAATAGTCACCTCATGGTCTTGTGACACTGTGAATAGTCACCTCATGACAGACTGTAGCTCCTCAAACCACAAGCCAAAATAAAACTTTTCCAGGGGCTAGAGCGATGGTCCAGTGGTTAAGAGCACTGGATGTTCTTCCAGGGGTCGTGGGTTCAATTTCCAGCACGTACATGGTGGCTTATAGCCATGCCAACTCCAGTCACAGGGAATCCAATGCTCTCTTTTGACCTCGGCAGGCACCAGGCATACTCATGGTGCAGAGACACATGTGCAGACAAAACATTCACGCATATAATAAGTAAATCTAAAACAAACAAAAAAATCAAAATAAAGCCTTCCTCAAATTGGTTCTTGTTGGGTATTTGGTCACAATATGGGTTCTAAAAAAGAACAATAACTAATATAGGAATTAATTAATAATTACTATAGGAACTAATATACGTTCTTAGCCACTCAGTGGATGGAGGTGGGATGTGTTAAAATCTTATTCCTTCCCTTATCTTTTCTTTTGCCGGTTGAAATCCCAGTATACATTTTAAAATGATACCTCACCAAATCTTGGAAGAAGATGGAATAATTTGCATTTTTCCCCATATTCCTTGCACGCAAAGAGAAGAAAACACCTACCCTCTAGTAGGGTCTCTGGCTGTCATAGTATTCAAGTTGAGATGGAGTGATTTGGAAGACTTGTGACGTTCTCCTCTTGGGTGCACCCACCATGCCCCAATCTCTTCCCAAATTCCGTGACACCACAAACTCTCAACCTCACCTCCTCTGCCTCCACCTCCATCGGCCTCAGGTCCCTTCTCCATAGAGCAGAGAGATGAGCCAGCAGCAGGTAGAATTTTCTAAAGCAGTTCTGTGAGATGTGCCCCTTTTTACTCCCCTTCTCCCCATCCATCAACCTACCCCACTAAGGGACCGTCAAACACATGTGGTCTTCAAGCTCCAGATTGTAGAAGCTTCATCAGGACACAGGGCAAAGCCACAAGCCCTAGAAGGATGTGATAGGGGAACACCCGCTGTGCCATGGTGTGGAGATCCGTTTAGCCCAGAGATGTGATTATGTGTCCTTTGCCAGTGGGGACTTGCTAGGTCTTCTCCAGGGTGCCAGCACTTCTCCCACTTCTGTCTAGTGCTGTTTTTGTTAAAGCCGCCGGAACAGAAAAAGAAGGGGAGAAGCTGCCCTTTTTCATCGCTTCAAAGGAAGCCTGAATTTGATCCCTTTAGTGAGTGGCACTGGATAAAAACCTCCACTTGGGTCTGCTTCCTGTGATTAAACAACCCTCTTGTTTGTCAAGCAGCTTAAGACTGGAAGAAAGGAGCACTCTTCCCTGTGAAGTTCTCTGAAAGCACCCCCTCCTTGCCCACAAAGGGATTCTCCAGACAGGAGGCAGAACTGGACTTCAAACACCCAGAACAGAAGTCAAAATGGGATGAGGAATTGGAAAGACCTAGAAAGGCTCCCAGAAGACGACAGAGCCCCCCAGTTGAGACCCTCCAGGACTCTTGAGTATCCTCACATACCTTTGAGGAACGTGGTGACATTGGAAACCATTGTGACATTCTCCAAACAAAAGAATCTCATTCCTGTGAAAAGCAGTCTGCACAGGAAGATATCAGGAAGGTTGGGAGGGAGAAGTCTAACCTAAATCCATCCTGCTTTGCTAAGACTTTGCTGCAGCATGTTGGGTGTCCACGGGAGGCAGAATCCTTTTTACCCAAATCACTCTTGCTTTTTGAAAACTCCCCCACGGAATGCTAAGGTTGTGCAGACTTGCTGTTGAGCTGGGCAGAAGAAAAGAATGGAGAACACCTAATTCAATTTGAATTGCAGATGAATGCTCTTTTTTTTTAACATGACAAAAGTATCACATTCGACACACTTACATTTTAAGAATGTCTTCATTCTGAGTCTGCAATTCAAATTTACCTGGGCATCTTCCATTGTATTTGGCCTAGTGACAATCTAAGCCCAGATTGCATTTCCTGTCAAATCTACTTGAGAGAAGCAGGGGAGACTCTGAGGGCTGCCAGAGGATGCCATGGAAGTGGTTTGGCCCATGGGTGTGAGGCAGGACCAGATTTCATATTTACCCCTGGAGGTAGAGTTGCAAACGGTTGTGAGCCGCTGTGTCCAGTGAGCCTTTAATAGAGTCCTCTCTTCAGGCCCATGGGCCAGATTTAAACTTCAATCTATTTCTTTTATGTGTTCTCCCACAAATGACAACCTCCCCATGAGGCTCTTTTCTTTATGGTAAAATAGGACTCCATGCATGGTGTGCGTGTGTGTGTGTTATATGCATGCATTGTGTATATATGCGTGTGTTGTGTGTATGTGTGAATATTCTGTGCTGTGTATGTGTGCATACATATTGTATATGTGATGTATGTGTGTGTCGTGTGTATGTGTTGTGTATATGTGTGTTGTATGTGTATACGTGTGAGTGTTTTGTGTTGTGTATATGTACATATATATTGTGTATGTGATGTATATGTTGTGTGTATATGTGTGTGTTGTGTGTATATGTGAGTGTGTGCACATGTGAATGTTGTGTGTGTGTGTGTGTGCATATGTGTTGTGTGTATGTGTTTGTATGTGTGTCTGTGTATGTCTGTAAATGTATGCATGTAGTTGTGTGTGTTGTGTTTAAGTATGCACATGTTCACACATGTAGAGGTCAGAGGCTAATGTCAGATGTCTTCTTCAATCGCTCTCCACCATTTTTTGGAGGCGGGGTCTCCCTGTGTAGCCCTTGCTGGCATGTACCTCACTATGTAGACCAGGCAAGCCTAGACCTGACAGAGTTCTGCTTGCATCTGCCTCCCAAGTGCTGGGATTAAAGGTGTGTGCTACCAAAGTCAGATCCACCTTATTTTCTGCGACAGCCTTTCACTGAGTCTGGAGACCACAGGCTCAGTTAGACTGGTTGGTCAGACGATGCCGGAGACCCACCTGTCTCTTCCTCTCACTAGGATCGTAAGCTGTGCCATGTACTTGGCCTTAACATGGGTACCTGGGATCAAACTCAAGTTTCAGGCTTTACTGACTGAGCTGTGTATCCTCAGCTTAAAATGGGAATCTTAATACTCACCTACATGAAGAGACACTTAGAACCAACCATATTCTAGGTCCCTGACAATGGCCACATTACCTGTGATCCCCATGTACCGGGTTCTTCCTTCTGCCCGGAATTCTCTCCCTCCAAACTTCACCTGTGAATCTTTTTCCACTGTTTTCTTCCTGCCTCTCACAGACTTTCCCCATCAGACAAGCCTGCATCACCCTGAGGCTGCTGAAATCTCTGTTACAGCTCTGAGGGGAGAGGTACCCTGACAGTCAGGAGACAAGGAATACCACAAAGTCACACCGTACTCCAAACTTCATGCAAGTTAGGGAGGAAAGAACCCAGGAGGGTGGCTGTCTCTGCTCAGGCAGGAAGCAGGAGAGAACTGGGCAGAAGGTGGGGGTTTTTATAGGGGTTCTTGGAGGGGGCGGAGCTTTCCAGAGTGGAGATTTCCAGGGTGAGGATTGGTGGGATTTCAAGTCCTGAGCTTGGGCTTTGTACTCTGTAGGGTTGGGGTTAGGTTCAGCTATTAGAGCAGTCAAGAGTGTTCTGTGGGTGGGACCTAGTGGTTGGAGGTCCTCAAGGGAGGGCCCGGGTCACCCGTGTATCTTGAGGGGCTCACACTGTCAACAACATTATGTCAGATGTTGAGATGGCACGGTTATAGCACGTGCACAACTTAAAAGGGAAGTTTATGTTGGCTCCCGTTTCAAAGGGTCGGCTCACAGTTGCTTGGTTCAGTGGGCTTGGCCTGAACATCACGGGAGTGGGAGCACGGGTCAGAAGAGCTTCGTCACTTCAAAGCAGACAGGGAGTAAGAAAAAGCTGAGAGGAAAGAACCAGGAGAAGACAGTGGTCCTCAGGACAGGCTTCAGTAACCTACTTCCTCCACTGAGGCAAGAGGAGTCGCGATGTCTCAAGAATCCCTTCAAATTTTGAATCCTAGAATCGATCAATCCACTGACTAGGTCAGGGCCTGTGTGATCCGATTGTCCCTGGAGACATCCCCACAAACACAGCAGTGTGCTGCCTTGATCTCTCAGGTGAGACCTGGTCAAGTTGACAAACACGAACGAGGCTTCTCCGTTCTTGTTTATGGTTATTTTTCCCCAAGCAGGTGATAAACACTCTGACATAAGACAGAAGCATCCTGCATCCCCACACGGGCAGCACGGGGCTTGGAAAGAGGAGATCTTGATGTTTCCTAAATGACTATGCTATCAAGCCATTAGCAAGCACTCCAGTATAAATTATCTTCCGCTGTGGTTTCAAATGGTAATGCACGGCACAGAACCATAAGGTCAGAGAGGGGCAATTCCTACAAAGCTAAAACTTTTTCCGCTCAAAGGACCGCCTTTTGTTTGAGATTTTTTTTTCCTTTCTTCTTCATCTGGAGTTAAAATTGCTATTTAGAGAGTAATTTCAAAAGGCATTTTCTTCACAAAGCGGAGCGTCGGCAGCCTTGTGACGAGGCATCTCAGTGTCGCTTGCCGCCGGGTCTGCATCTCAACACGAACTTTCTACAAGGAAATACACTGAGGGGGAGAATCCTGAGGGTGAGGGGACTAGACCCCTAAGATCCCAGAGTGAAAATGAGAACTAGGCAATGTAATCTTTGGTTGATAAGAAACGGAGGGAAAGAGATATGTCTGAGAAAAGGCTTGGAAGATGCAGTCCATCTGAACAAAAGTAGTGAAGGGGCGGGTGGAGGGGCGGGTGGAGGGGCGGGCGGAGGGGCGGGCGGAGGGGCGGGCGGAGGGGCGGGCGGAGGGGTGGGTGCAATAAGGGATTCTTTTCAAGTAAATGGGCTGGAAGGATGGCTGTCAGCAAGGTACTTGTTGCACAAGAGTCAGGAACTGAGTTCGAGTCCTTAGCACTCACATAAAAAGCTAACTCAGTGGTGCAGTCTAACCTAACCTAGCCCGAGGCCAGTGAGAGACCCTGTCTCAAGATACAAGCTAGGTAGCTCCTGAGAATTGAGGTTGACCTCTGGCTTCTGCATGAACACACACACATACACACTCACTCATGCACGCATGCACACACGCACACAGACACCACACACTGGTGCACACATGGACACATGAATACACATACATACCACATACACCAGACACACACTCACGCACACTCACACGCACTTACACACACACTGCACACTTGCTCACACATGAACACACATACACACACAGTGGGAGTGGGCTTCCCCTGTCTCTGAATCTACCCAGGGCAGAGCTTGACCACAGCAGCCCCTTCCTGACATCCCTCCTGGTCTTGCCTAGGTGGACAGTCTTGCTCACAGAACAACAGAGTACCAGACGGTGCCTATCCGTGGACCTCACCAGGACCTTCTGTCTCTGGAATCAAGGCTGACCCTTATCTCTGAATGAAAACTGCCAGGCCAGGACCCCGAGCAAATGCCAGGACCTTGCTCTGACTACTGCATCTCAGAACTGTTTATGAAGAGAGGGGTCCGTAACCCACTTCAGCACAGCCACTGAACTGCCACTGCTAGTGTCCTGAGGTCACACACACAGACCCACATATACAGGCATACACAGAGGCACACACAGAGGCATACACAGAGGCACAGACAGGCACAGGCACACACATGCATCATCAGCCCCGCCCTCTTCTGTCTTCCCACCCCCTCCCACCCCCACCCCCCGCTCTGTCTTATTCTCTGTATAGTGGCATCTGTCACTTTTAAGTCCCCATTGCTTATCTGTCATGGCCCACAACCAGGAAGAGACAAAGTAAGGAGCCAGGTGAATGTTTTGTTACCAAGAGGCAGCCGACGTGGAAAGTCCCCCATCTGAGACTGTCTCCCACCCTATGTCAGACGTGTAAGTGTGGTGAGGATTACTGCTGAGGACTGACTGTGTGGCAGGAACTGTGATGGATAATTTTTGCACACTGTTTCCTCAATCTTCACAATAACAGACAAAGAAACTGAGGCTCAGAACACTCTGTGGATCCTCTGATAGTGATTGAGGCAGGGGTGGGGGGAAAGGGGAAGGGCAGGGCACAGGAATGCATGAGTGCCTGTGTGCCTGTGTGTGTATGTGTGTGTGTGTGTGCCTGTGTGCCTATGTGTGCCTGTATGTGCCTGTGTGTGTTCCTGTGCATGTGCCTATGTGTCTGTGTGTGCCTGTGTGTGCTTCTGTACCTGTATGTGCCTGTGTGTGCCTGTGTGTGTGTGCCTGTGTATGTGCCTGTGTGTGTGCACCTGTGTGTGTTCCTGTGTGTGTGCCTGTGTGTGTGCACCTGTGTGTGTTCCTGTGTGTGCCTGTGTGT
>NW_021604612.1:4603951-4612894 GCF_004785775.1 Grammomys surdaster
TGCCTGTGTGTGTGCACCTGTGTGTGTTCCTGTGTGTGCCTGTGTGTTGCTGTGCATGTACCTGTTTGTCTGTGTGTGTGCCTGTGTATGTCTGTGTGTGCCTGTGTGTGTGCCTTTGTATGTGCCTTTGTGTGTGCGCCTGTGTGTGTGTGTGTGTGTGTTCATACATGCTGGGAATTAGAAAAACAAGTTCCCGACTCTAAATATTTTCGTTCAGCCCTCCTTCACACAGCCCCTACCCAGCCACTTTGAACACCTCCTCAATGCCCACCTGATTGCATTCAAATAATCTCATAGGATCTCAGGATCCCTTCAAAGACTGGTTCGTTTTCCTTCCATCATCGGTCTCTACTCCTGCACTTCTGGAATCTTCCATGGCAGGTGTTTTGAATTCTTTTTCCTCAAGTTCTTCTGTTCTGAGCCCTTTGATACTGTTTTGTCTGTGTGTCTGTGTGAGGAGTACAGAGCCTAACACTAGGTAGGGACCCTCCTTGAACTCAGAGTTCAGCGACTCAGCTAGGCTGGCCAGCTAGCCAGTAAACATCAGGAATCCCTATTTTAACCTTGGAAGGGCAGTTACAAACCACCACAGCCTTCTTTCTCACTGGTAATTGAACACACAGCCTTTTGTTAGCATAACAAGTGCTTTACCTCCTGAGCTGCCTCCCCAAGCTCCCTTACTCTATCTTTCCATCTCAGACATATCCATGTCACGACCCTGAGTTCAAGTTTTGCCTTTCCCACCAAATGAGTTCATCTTTCCTTCAGTATCAAACCCAAGGGTTTGGATGAATCACGTGACTCCCGCAGTGGCTGAATCCAAGCCTGTGGATAATCCTCTTGCATACGGATATCTCCCATCTTGACAGTTTCTGTGTGGAGGTACCATACTGTGGTACTTGTGTCTTTTGCATCACTTTACTTGAAGATACAGGAGCAGTGTTTGTTGATTGACTTTGCCTCTTTCTCCCCATCCTCCCTACCTTCTCCTTCCCTCCTCCCTACCTTCTCCTTCCCTCCTTCCTACCTTCTCCATCTCTCTTCCATCTAACCTTCCTTTCCCACTCCCCTCTTCTTTCTGCAGTGCTGTGGCTCGAGTCCAAGGTCTCATGACTATTAGGCTGGCATTCTGCCACAGACCTACATCCCCAGCCTCCTCTTCTGTTCTTCTCCACCCCCTCTTCATCCTTTCCCTTTGATTTTTCACTTCCTGTGATTTTTTTTCTTCCATTTTCTCCCATCACATTCTACCCATTTAATATTTGTATTTCTCATTGTATGTGTATGCACATGCGCTTGGGTGTGGGTGTGCTAGCCCTCGTGGGGGTGTGTGTAAGTCAGGAGACTGACATGGAAGCCCCTTCCTCAATTGCTTCTCTACCTTATTTTTTGAGGCAGGGTCTTCTCATTGAGTGTGAAAATCACTGTTTCAACCAGACAGGCTGAGCAGTGAGCCTCCGGAACCTACCTGTCCCTCTGAACCCCTACCCATCAACACTAGGATTACAGATGTGCTGTGTTACATCTGGCTTTCCTGTGGATGCTGGGAATCTGAACTCAGGGCTACATGCTTTTATGGCAAGGACTTGATTCACTGAACCATTTTCCTAGTGCACTATTTCTGTTTGTTAGTGTGCCAGGCAGTTGCCCATGTAGTCCCTCATCACCCCCAACCCTGTGACTTCAGTCCTCTTTCCTGGATGCACGTGGTACCCAGGGACATGCACCTAAGGGGCAAATGGATCGGTGGTTAACTAGCTTCACTGGCTTTGTCCTCTCTTGCTCATTTTGCTGAAGGCAGACTCCCATGTTAGGAGATGTTCTCCAGAGCGACCCATATGGCAGTCAATCAAGGAAGAACTGTGGCCAACAACAGCTCAGGAAGATTTGGGTCCAACCTCCCTCAAGGTATAGTATCCTGCCAACCACCCACTTGAGTGATCTTGGAATTCGACCCTTCCTGGCTGAGCCTTGGGAAAGACCCAAAACCAGAGGGCATAGCTAAAGTATGCCCAGACTGCTAACCCACAGAAATCTGTGACATAATAAATTTGTTCTTTTCAGAAAAAGAAAGTTTTCAGATAAATAACACATTCAGTCTTCATTGACCTCAAACATTTGTTGACAAATTCTGTACGTGTTTAGGGTATTGATTCCTGGGCTTCACACAGGTTAGACAAGTGCCTTATCGAGACACAATTGTTTGCAACAAAATCTCACTGAGCTGCCCAGACTAACTTGGTACTGATTCTGAGGCCAAGGCAAGCTTTGGTTTGTGATTCTTCTGCCTCACTCTCCCGACTAGCTGGGTAGCCAGGCCTGCACCAGCCAGTGGGTCTCATGAGAGTTTATCATGGCGTCCGGATTGAATGGGGAATCACAAGTCTGACATTGCTCTCTAGGGGGTGTCTTTCTCAGTCCCTTCTTCCCACACTAGAAAGCTTCTCCTTTCTCTTCCCGAGGCTCGCTCTGTGTCATCATTAACCCTCTTGTCATGCCTCCAGATGCCTAGCCCCAAGTAAATATTCTGCAGAGACAGATCCTCCGTTGGCTTCTTCTCTCCCCTTGATGCTCTGGCTCTCCCATCCACTTGAGTCTTGAATCACACAGAAATTTGGCAGATTCACTTCATACCCACGCCTTGCCCTCTGCCAACCCCCAGATACTGCAGACTTCCAGGCTCATCCAAGTTTTTCTTTTCTTTTTGAATTGCCTCTTGGCGGCTAACCACTCTTCGAGGCTTCTCAAGTCTGGCAAACGGTCCGCCCTCTATATTTTGTCTTTCTCACTGAATAATTTAATACTTGCTAATTCTGATTTTTATAAACCCATTTTCCATTTCAAGTCTTTCTTTTAAAAGAATATATATATGTGTGTGTGTGTGTGTGTATGTATGTATGTATGTATGTATGTATGTACGTATATGCTGTAGCTTTCTTCAGACACACCAGAAGAGGGCATCGGATTCCATTACAGATGGTTATGAGCCACCACGTGGTTGCTGAGAATTGAACTCAGGACCTCTGGAAGAGCAGTTAGTGCTCTCCACGAATGATCCATCTCTCCAGCCCCAAACCTATCTTTCTAAATTAGCAATTCCAGCTACTCAAGAACTCTTATTTTCCTTGATGCTGTGGGCAAACCTACCCATCCCATTGTCTTTTCTGTCACCACACTAGGTCGAACATCGGTTAACCGACTATAGCAACGTCCCTCCAGAGGCAACACCAGGATGAGGGATGTCAGACATCTGTAGACAACTGACAGCATGGATCCCCAAACATCCTTCCGGGAGTGTATGTGGTATACCTTCGTTCCGGAACACTTCCCAAGGACTGCTCTTCTGAACAAATCAAAGGTGGCCAAATCTGGCTTCTTCTCATTAACAGGAGGATCTTCTCACCTTCTGCTCTTTGGGTGATCTACCTCAGCATTAACAGAAATCTTCTTAGAACAGCACACAGAAAGAGGTCTTTCACGTGACAGGCACAGGAAAGAGGCATGTCTCCTCTCTGACGGTTGAAGGAGCTCTCAGAAGACTGTTCCGTGATGATTAAAATGTGCCATGTGTGCCATTTGACGGGCAGCCACAAAGCATGTGAGCTATAGCTGGCTTCACCCAGGGGCTGAGGTTTTCACTTTACTTCAGGTAATATAAATATAAATAGCCACAGGTGACCCATCATGGGACCCACAGCTACTGTATTTGACAATGCATCTCTCTGCTGTAAAGGGTATCTGGCTTGTCCTCCTCTATGGTGGTGGGTAAGCTATTTGTGAGTCATGGGAATGTGTAGCTTGGATGTGATTGGTCCTTACAGAATCCACACGTTGGATGTGATTGGTCCTCACAGGGTCTGCATGTTGGGGGCTTGGTCCCAGTAATGTGGTGTGGAAGCTGATTGAACATTAAGAGACAGGGCCCCGCTGGGCAGTGTCACCCTCGGAACAGCAAGATTCACCTGGGTCAGCAGATGAATGTCACAGAGCTCTGTGCCCAGAGGAGCTGAACGCAGGCAGCAGCTGGGTTCACAGAGACACATGCACCCACATAAACACACACACACACACACAGAGAGAGAGAGAGAGAGAGAGAGAGAGAGAGAGAGAGAGAGAGACAGACACAGAGAGACACAGAGAGACACACACAGAGAGACAGAGATAGAGATAGAGAGACAGAGAGACAGAGAGGAGAGGCACACAAAGCTATCTGAAGCAGAGCTCACACATCTGTGGTCCACAAATGGAATAGCATCTGTAGATAGGCCTAATGTACACAATTTAAACATTATTTGGTAATTATAAAAATCAAGTCAAATGATAGGAAGATTTGAGATTCCTGCTTCTCCTGAAAATTCAAAATACTTGTAAGACAACAAAGAAGAAATATTCTTTCCCAAGAGAGATACTCCACAGTTCTTTTCACCGTTAGCACCCTCTCAACCTGGTGCAACACCCACCTTGCAGGCTCATAGGTAGGGCTAGGGCGGAGAGGGGACAAAGCAAGGAAATCGACCAATTGCCTGAGACCTCTGTCCTCTGATCACACACGTTGATTGTGCGGCGCCTACCACCCTGACCAGCAGGGAAGAAAGACTCGCACACCAGTTCCTTCCAGCAGCAGTTTACTCAGGAGTTGCTAGTTACATGAAGCTTGAAGGTGTGCCCCCGAGCCAGCCCAGGAGCGAAGCTTTATACCCTGTGTAGGACTGCCCATGAGCCCATACCACGTCTCGCACTGTGATTGGTCAAGGACCCATGACACAAGATCAGGCCACCAGGAAGTACCGCCCCAGGACCAAACAAGGCTTGTTTACTCCAAGTCTGCAAGGGCAAGCAGGCACCATCTTTAAGGCGTGGCAGCAGCGCTCCACAGTTGATCTGGGAACTACTCTCATGCCTACTTCCTGGGACTACTGGAGACTTTATAACAGAAACTCCAAAAGGTGTGGGCCTCCCACAACCTACTGATGCTTCAGTACCTTCCCTAGGCCCAGCATCAGGAAGCAGAGATGGTATTTATGTGACATCATGCGCACGAACAGGAAATCAAATTCCTAAGCTAAAGGGTGGTACCATATCCAGGAGGCTGTTCACAGAGATGGGGTGGGGGAGGATACAAAATACTTGATTAAATTCTCAAGCAGTTATGATATCAGCTTCTAGTGTCTTGCCTTTGCACAGGTGCCTCAGGTTTCCGAGGAACTGTGAAAGAGTATGCCACAGGATGTCTAGAAGCCTGCCCTCACAAATTGGATTCCTTTTGATTTGTGTGCAAACCTCGTTCTGGCCTCTAAAGTTAGAACCATGAACAAAACAGAAGTCCTCACCCTCGTGGATGTAGTTGGGCAACATAGGTAACTAGCAAATTACAATACCAGAATACTTGGATTATAAGCTGGTCTGATGAAAGTGGGTTGTGGTGAGCACATTTGTAATCCCACAGCTGGGGAGCAAACCAGAACTGGAACTCACACAGGGCAGGAACTTGGAGGCAGGAGCTGATGCAGAGGCCATGGAGGGGTGCTGCTTACTGGCTTGCTCCTTATGGCTTGCTCAGCCTGCTTTCTTATAGAACTCAAGACTATCAGCCCAGGGATGGCCCCACCCACAGTGGGCTGGGCCCTCCCCTCTTGATCACTAATTGAGAAAATGCCTTATAGCTGGATCTCATGGAGGTATTTCCTCAACGGAGGCTCCTTTCTCTGTGATAACTCCAGCTTGTTTCAAGTTGTCACACAAACCCAGCCAGCACAGATACCATCCCAGAGACAGCTCGGCTGTTCACAAACTGCAGACAGAGGAAGTCAATAAAACAGAGGATCACAGGATAAGCACATCTATTTACCTTACCAGAAAACCCATCAATAGAGATACAACCCTTTGGGCTACCCATTGGGTTCTCATTAACCCACTGATATTTGTCGAGTGCTTATGATATTCATGATGCTAACCCAAGCCAAGAGACTACAATGAAATACAGGTAGGTATACCATTTGCCTTTTGAAATCCATGTATCCCCAAACACCTCCCTATAAACTTAACCCTATGCTCCACCCAAGCTCAGATGAGTATAGTGCGGTATGGGAGATGCCATTGTAGGGTCTTCAGTCTCTATTTAGTGTTTGGTTAACATATAAACATTATTTGGATCCAGTGTGATGGCTTGAACCGGGTATGGAGTGTGTATAGTCACATCAGGAAGCTGGATGTTAGCTCTGGTTCTGCCCCTAACTAGCTTTGTGACAGGAGACAGGCCATTTAACCAGCCCCGTTTGGATCTCTAAAATGGTGGTGCTCATCCCTGGGTCAGACAGCTGTGAAGAGCAGGTTTGATAATGGACATGGATATAAACCCTCGGCAGCCATTCCTGATGGTTCCTCCCGCCTCCTCCAGAGCAAAGCCAATGGCATAATGATAGCAGGAAAATCGTTACGGCTAATGCAAAGCGCTCCATGAATACGAGAGACTCTCTGTAGTTGGTGTATACGATCTTTTTCTTTTTCTGAGACAGGGCCAGACACTGTAGCTCAGGCTGGCCTTGAACTTGCAATCTTCCTGAGTGCTGTTTTGCAGGCATATGCCCAACAGCTTTTACGTAGGATCTTTTTAATATCTAAAGAGTATTTTCTCTGTTCCCTACCATTTCCTAGTTTATTATTTCTGTCTTTAGTTCTTAAAGCTGCTATTGTATTTCGTTGTATTAATTAATCAACTAGTTAATTTATTTTTTATTAGAGTATATGTGTGTGCCGCCGTGTTCATGTGGAGGTCAAAGGACAACTTGGGGGACTCAGTTCTCTCCCTCCACCGTGTGGGACCCTGGGAGGGAATTGATCATAGGTTATCACATTTGACAGCAAGCTTCTTTCCCCCACTGAGCCATGTTGCTGGCCCTTTCTTCCCGCAAAAGTATTTACAACCCAGTATTACCCGAAGAACAGCCTGAACACTCTCATTAAAAAAAAAAAAAATCATCTGTGTTCTCCTATGTCCCCTGCCATACACTGGACCAGCTCTGCCTGGAGGAGATGTCTGGAGGGTGTCTATAACAGCTGTAGTCACTGTCAGCATGGTGGATTTCAGATGTCCATCAGGGTGGTGCAGATGTCTCTGTACATCATACTTGACAGGGTTGTGGTTACATTTTCTCTAGCATTATTGAGCAGCGAGATACTTGTCCCTTCTCAGAACCTGGAGACGGGAGACAGCAAGGACTGGTTATCATGGAAACCACGTCTTCCCTGGGCCCCAAGGGGCACTTCTGGAAATGGTTTGGAATCTGATCACTGTCTTCAAGTGAGAGAGTCGTAGTTAAAAACTGTTATTTCCTTGGGTCTGATAAATGGTTGCTGAGAAGCTGCTCACTCTGGTTTTGCTGGGGGGAGATTATATTGGGGGAGGGAGAATGGAATGGGGGGCCCATAACCTCAGACCTGAATAGCACCCCAAACTGCACTAGTGGCTCAGAGACAGCCCTGCATTAACCTCTGTGAAGACTTCAGGAATCAAAGAACACTGAGGTAGTGGCAGAGAAATGGCTATGACCCTTAGAGGTTGGAAAGTCTTTCAGCTCTAAGAAATTCACAACCTGAGGGGAAACTGTTAATTCTAAGGGCCTCAAAGAATTCCAGGTATCAGGGTTTCTATCTCAGATACATTCAGACACCAGGTAGAAAACATCATTTGTCAAAGTGAGTTTGGTGTAGCTTCAGGGGGACAGATGAGCACACACATCCTTCACCAGGGGGTGGGTTGCATTTCTACCTCCAGATAGTAGCATGTCGCAGCACTTGCTCCTTGCCAGGTTCTCCAAAGAAAGCTCCAGATGTAGAATTCTCAGCCACAGCTCCTGTTAAAATACAAGCTACGAATTCAAACACATCTAAATCACGTCAAAGACCAAAGAAAACACATCAGAAGGTCAACGCCAGTGCATTCCTTTCCATTTGTAAGCCGCGCCATGAGGCTCATAAAGAATCAGAAACTCCAGAGGCAGAAGAGGTACTTATTGTGTCCGCAGTAACAATAACAGAAACTCGGTGTTCTGAAATCGGCTTTGAGACACTTTGGTACGTACTGTGAAGTTAGCCACATATTTATGCTTCAGCACAACCTTGAAAGCATTCCGAACTTTTACCCCAACGTACATATGGGGAAACTGAGGCTGCTGGATGCAAAACCACTTCACTTTCCCCTCTCCAGAGTCTCTACAGAGCACAGATAGCCCCAGCCATCTGCAAAACCCCCTCCTCCTCAAACATTTCCCCTCACTTATGTTAGGTTTGTTCTGAAGTAATGTTTCCTAACCAGGAGGCAGAGATCTCGAACTCCAGGGGACATTTGGCCACCCCTGCAGTGATTTTGTTGTTGCTGTGGGTGGGGACAGGAGGCACTAGAAGGCCTGAGTACTTCCCAGCATCCTAGAGTACATGAGATAGCCCCTACAGCAGACAGCTCTCTGCTTCAGAATATCCATAGCTCCTCCTCTAAAGATATTAGGGAAGAGAGAGCCCGGGCTGGGACTGAAGAGACAGGAGAAGAAGGCAGAAGAAACTGAAGGTATTGGATGTGATGGGTGTCCCTGTCGACCTGACAGGGTCTGGAATCACCTGGGAGACAGACTTTGGAGGTTATCCTGGTTGTGGTAATTGATGTAGGAAGACCCTCCCACTGTGGGTGTGTGTATTCTCTGACTGGGTTAACTGTGTAAGTGGGGCAACCACTGAACACGTACATGAGTTCACCCCTTTCAGCTTCCTGACTGCAGACTCCATGTCAACCTCGGTATCCACCTCCTGTCACCTTGACCCCCGTGACCTGAAAACTGTGCCTTGAACTGTAAACCCCAAGAAATCCTTCCCCTCTGATTTGCATTTATCAGAATATTGTATCACAGTGACAGGAAAAGGAGCCAGGACACCAAGAGAGGGGGGGGGGTG
>NW_021604612.1:4612994-4621795 GCF_004785775.1 Grammomys surdaster
GAGAGAGAGAGAGAGAGAGAGAGAGAGAGAGAGAGAGAGAGGCTCTGTTTGAATGATAGACTGTTCTCAAAGGCTTCACTAAAACACCAACAGCCTAGAATCACGTCCTATTGCCATTTTACACATGAGAAAACTGAGGCCAGGAGGAAGAAAGATATTTTCCTTCAGGCTTCCTAAGTAGTTTCCCACAGACACTTTCAGGGCATCTTACTTGAGCTGATGGATCTGCTAAAGCGTAAGTGTTTGTCCCTGCCAAGCAGGACACAAAAAACATTTCATGTTGGGGTTGGTGGCATAATTCAGCAGTAAAGGCCAACATGGCATGTGGAAGGAATTGGGCTCAGTCTCAGGCACTGCATTCCTTTCAGTTTTTCTAACACCCTAATAGGATGGGTGCTCTGTACATTTCCATCTTTGTAGCTGGGAAATTAAGATTTGGAGGTGCAGAACCAGGATTTGAACCTTGGGATTTAGCACTCTGAGTTCTGTGCCTTGAATCATTTTACTGCTGTGAATCTACCCTCAAGTTCTTCTTGTCAGGAGTGGGGATTCATTTAGGGGAAGTTGGGGACACACAAAGGTGCTTCCAGAATGTATTCTAAGTTCAGGGAGGTTAAATTGACTTGACACAGAGAGATCAGACACAGTTGCCACCAACTGTTTAAACCCAAAACAAAACAACAACAACAACAACAACAACAACAACAACAACAAAACCCAGAGAGACTGGAGAGATGGCTCAGAGGCTAAGATCACTCAATATTCTTCAAGAGGACCCTCGTTCAGTTCCCAGCACCCAGAAGGAGGCTCACAACCATCTGTAATTCCAATTCTATGGGACCTGGTGTACTCTTCTGGCTTTCTCAAGCACCGGGCACATACATGTTCAGGAAAAAACACTGTGCACATAAAATAAAAGTAAATAAATCTTTCCTTAAAAGCTTGACAAGTGGACTGATCTGATGGCTTTTATCATTGCATAAAAGGTATTTGATGCCCAACCTGATGGCCTCATCAGTCTCTGGATTCTGCACAGCAAAAGAGAGAACCGAATCCTGCAAGTAGTCACCTGACCTCCACAAGGTGCTGGGGGCTTGTTCCTGCACACACATACAGGAAATAAATAAGTAAAATGCTATAGAAAAATTTGTATTTCATAAAATGTAAAAAAAAGTGATCCAGAATTCAAGATGAATTAGCGAAACGCCTATAGGAAAGGAATCAGCACACCATAACTACAAGGCCAATCCAGCAGCTTGCCAACATTTTGTAAATAAAGTTTTATTGACACAGTCATGCCTGTCCACTGAGGTATTCCTATAACTGCTTGTGAGTTGAACAGTCATTACAGAAACCATCTGACCAAACCTCTGTAATTAATTCTCTCAACAGATCCACAAAGTAGGTGCTGTTAGTTCTTCAACACAGTGAGCCTGAGGCATTAATAAGCCAAGAGCCAAATTCAAGTTCAGTTAGGACATTAGCAGACTTCAGAGGGAGGCTCTGGTATCTCCAGTGCATCAGGCAGCAAAGGTGGAAACATGACCCACAGGTCCTCACTCATAACTCCCCTGCAGATAAAAACTTACTTCTGTTCTGTCATGACTGTAGGTCAACTCCTGTAAGACCCACTTGTTCCAGAAAGTACTGGCAGCTCCCAGAATCATCCTGTCTCTCTTCAGCAGCCTCCAGCAACTATCTGATTCTGGTGGCCTCTGGGAATCCACGCTGCTTGCAGACTGGCACAAACTCCTTCCCACCCTGCTGGACCAGCGGCTGATATTTACCCAGGACTTTACAATCTCCCTTGGCTAATCCGGCATGTCCCCTGGTCACTTCCTATTAAGCCTAAAGTGGCTCCTATTAGCAGGCTGGGAATTAGAGTGTCACTTCTCCCAGTGAGAGGCTGCGGGTGACATGGACCAGCCAGGAACTCAGAAGGCAAGGGAGGGAGAAGGGGAGAGCCCCCAGTCAGCTCCCTGCTCCTTTCTCCCACCCAATAGCAATCCGGCTACATACATCACCCCCACAGCCCCAATTTAAAAATAATTCCTGGTATCTTATGTTTTTAAACATATGATATGCTTTTAAAGCTGAGGCTATCTGGCCTAGCTGGTGCAGGGAGATATCTAACAGCATCAGTTGGACCATAAACACTGTTCTCCACGGTCCCAGACTAGATCATTATCCCTACCATGTCTCTGCCCAGCTGAAGCACTATATAGAGAAAGCTGCCTCACCAGCAGACAGTTGCTCTGGTTTCTGCTGTCACCAATCAAGGGGTCCACAGCCTCAGCCTTTCTTCCTTCCAGTTTGATCTCAGACCATAAAAGCCAACTGCTTCCCAGAGGCATGCAGTTACTGATGAGGTGCTGTACCGGCATGGTGAGAATGGTTCTCGGGCCTCCCCTGCAGCAGCAAATTCAGGAGCAAGCAAAGCTTCATCTTTTAGGGGAAAGGATTTTCCACGTGATACCCCCAACTCTGCCTCTTCCCAGCCTTGTGGTCCTGAGTCAGCAGCAGAGTGTCTCAGCTTCCCTCGCTTTTCCCAGAAGCTGCCTCCTGGAATAGGGCTGTCTCCATCATGAAATTCAAGGACAGGATAAGATATTGTTCTCACTGTGATGAAGTCCACAGAACACGCACTTGTTCAGGGGTAAGAACCGCATCCCACTGCCGTCCAACTACCAACAGATTTCTACAACTCTTCATTTTTGCAAAGCCCCCATTTAGCATTTGATTGTGAACTCCCCTTCCCCTTCTCCCCAAGTCCCTGACAATAAGCAAGTTATTCCTTGTCTGTGACTTTAAATAACACCCCGGGTAAGCATGTGTTCTCTATGCAGCTGGCTTACCCCACTGATCATATAGGTTTGTCCATATTACGGCAGGTGACAGAATTCCCTGGCTCCTCAAAGCTGATATCCGACTGTATACACAGGTCATGTTCTGTTGCTTCGTTCATCCTTCAGCCACTTCCACATTCTATCTATAGCAGAGAATGTCACCATGACTGTGGGTGTACAAATACCTCTCTGAGAGTCCCACCTACAATCCCTTTAAGCACGGACTCACGTGTGGAATTGCTGGATCATGTGTGTCGTAATTCCGTTTTGAATTTTTCTTTTTTAAGGAAGATTTTTATTTTTCATCTTATGGATATGTCTGTGCTCTGCATTTGGTGACTGACGAGTTCGTCTCAGCATCTTTTCTCAGGCCTCCCTGACCCCTTACTGAGCAAGCAAGGGGTGTGCTTGGCTTGCAGAGCGGATGGCTGTGTGCACACGAGTCCAGTTGCCCTTGGTGGCCAGAAGAAGGCATCGGATCCCCTGGAGCTGGAGTTGCAGGAGGTTATGAGTCTCCTGATGTGGGTAATGGAACCTAACTCAGGTCGTATGCAAATGTGCTGAGTGAATCTCTGCTGCTTGAACCAGGGATCTGTCTCCCAGCCCCTCACCACACAGGTTTCTATTAGAACATCACCACTTTCCATGCATGGTCACGGAGCAGGAGTGTTACAGAGTCTCCACAAGATTGACAGTACTTGTATTTTCTGGTGTGTGTGTGTGTGTGTGTGTGTTTGAGAGAGAGAGAGATAGAGAGACAGACAGACTGACACAGACAGAGAAACTGAGAGACAAAGAGACAGAGTCAGACAAAGATAAAAACAGAGAGACACAGACAGAGATACGCACACAGAAAGAAAGACAAAGAGAGAGAGACTGAGGGACAGAGAGACAGAGACAAAGATAGACAAAGACAGAGAGAGGCAAAGAGAGAGACAGACACACAGAGAGACACAGAGAGTGATACACACACACACAGAGAGACAGAGAGAGAGAGAGAGAGAGAGAGAGAGAGAGAGAGAGAGAGAGAGAGAAAGGCAGAGAGAAGAGGGGGGAGAGAGAAAGATATAAAGAGAGACAGAGAGAGACTAGCTAACTGATATGAGGTGGTATTTAGCTGTGGGCTTGGTTGGTTTGCATTTCCTTATTAATTAAGTGGTCTCAGCAACATTTCTCGGGCCTGTCTAACACTTCTCTCATCCATGGCCCATGCTTGGCTGCAGAGCTGATGCCCATTATTAGCGATGCTGTGAGATCTGACTCACAGCTCCAGCTGAGTTTTTCTCACAGGTCTGAATGCTTGTCTGCTCCAGGGCTCAGAGCTGTTTTGAAGGAGGAAGCTGGTACTTAACTGCAGTCTGCTCTCTCAGTCAGCAAGAAGTCACATCGCTTTTCTGGGCTCCATCAGGATGCTCCGGGGCTTATACAATACATTCAAAGCAACCTTCTAGGTGGTCAGGAAGCATTGTGCTGTAGGAGTTACGTGATCCAGGCTCTGCATCCGACTCTGCCATTTATAACGTGTGGAATTTCAGCTGTGCAACTGGCTTCCCAGACCAACAAAAATGAAGACTTCCCATGGACATCAATTAAATGGATTTGTGGATTAATGAGTCCGACGAATGGTATCTTGCCTATTAGAAAAGTCACACCCATTCCTAATCTGCTAAACAAAGAACTTGCTTGCTCAGTGCTTCGCTGTTTTGAGAGTCCCTGAGATGCACTAAGGCTGAGCGCCTCAGAACTTACAGGTGCACGTTTAGATGAAGCCAAGCTTGAAGCCTAACCTGCTGGTCTTAAGCGTGAGATCTCGAGAAAGCTATGTCATCTGTCTAAGCCTTACTCCATTTTAAGTAATTAGTGTGTTTATAAGTGTTGGTGTATATGGGGTGAGTGTGCACATGTGTACATACTTGTGGAAGGCAGAGATTGTTGTCTGTCTTCCTCAGTTCCCTCTCTATTTTAGAGACGAAGTCTGCCGTTGAAGCCAGTCATTTAGACTGGGTGGGCAACAGTCCCTGGGGATCTTTGCATCTCTACTTCCCCACTGCTGGAGTTCTAGGCACATGACGCAACATCTAGGTTTTCTGTGTGGGTTCCAGGGGATCAGAGTTGGGGTACTGAGGTGTTCATGGTATGCACTTTACCAATGGAGTCCTTTCATCATTCCAGTTACCCTGTTTTTACCATGGGAGCAATAGATCATGTTACCCCTCAGAAGTAGACCTCAGGATCTTATGCAGGGTCTCCCATGCATAAACCAGATCATGTTGTTGAAATAACAGGATGTGACCTCAGTTCCCCGGAGGGCACTCTCATGGGGGCAGTCTCCATCAGCCACCATATAAAGAACACACCAAGCAGCTCCATACAAAGGTCCACATGGCAGGTCCACAGAGCTTCCTGTTCAGGAGACAATACCACTTTGCCAAACAGGTGTGTGAAATGCCTTGAAAAAGCACCAGCCCACCAAACCCTCAGATGACGGCAACCCAGGAAGACAGCCTGAACTGGTCCCACTCAGCTCCCAAGTCCCCAACCAGACACTCGGCGTGAAGGAGCAAATATTTATGGCCATTTTGAAGAAGATAAATTTGGGGGTGATTTGCTACTCAACACTAGACGGCTCACACTCATGTGCTACGGTGGCCGCGTGGTTCAAATGCACATGAGAGTCTATCTTGCCTGGTACTCGGCACGCCATAGGAACACAGCAATAGGCACTGTCATCTACGATCGCCACTTTGTACCGTGAGAATATTTGTTTGTTTGTTTTTTCCTCTCTTTACTTTTGCTGAAGATTGAAAAGGATGTGTACCCAAAAGCTATGCCCTGGAAGATTTATCCATGGAAGATAGAACACTCATAACGCAGGCCAGAGAACACCCGCTAAACAGAGATAAAGTAAAGCTCCTCTCCATAATATTAGAGATTTAGACAATCCTGCAGCAGGGGCTAGGGAGATCAAAGAAACATAAAATTGGAACTCTGTACCAGTTGACATGCTAGACAGAGTACTTACAGGATTATCTCTTTTCATCTCCATCGTGGCCCCTAGGCTGGCTTTTTATTTAAATGCCCACTTTATGGATTGGACCAATTGAGGCTCAGAGGGTTGAAACCATCCTCCAAAGACATAGTCATATAGTGGTGATACTGGGTTTCAGACACAGGCCTCTGTCCGTCTTGACGTGGACTCAGCTCTGAGATCATTCATTGCAGGGTACCAGGCTTTGGTCTTGTCTTTTCTTTGAACCCAGTGCCACAGAATTTCACCAGGGGCCATGTTTTCAGAAGTTTACTACACAAGAGAGACAGTTTAAGTGAGAGATTCAGCATCCATCAACTGCCAATAACTCCCCAGTTAGACGTGGGATCTTGGGGGCCCCTCCCCTACTCATGCTGGGATTTTTGGCTGGCTTGATCCTGTCCAGGTCACCACTGGTGTTGTGAATTGATAAATGTACCTCACTTCCAGAAGTCTCACATTCCACAGCTCTCCTCCCCACACACCACCCCTCCCTTCTTTCTGCCTCCTCTTCCATGTTGGCCCCACACCTATGCTTATAGAGCCAACACAAATTGTACCCAGAGAGTTGTTAATAACAATACGGTAAAGAGGATATGAAGTCGGGACTGAGACAGGGTAAAGAGAAATAAAGATGGTTGGAGGGTTGTAGTGGTGAATGGATACAACCAAAATACATTGTATAAACATGCCAGGCTTTCAAAGAGCAAATAAGATACTTAAAATGAAATGGATACAGAGTTATTTATACCACACCCACAGCAACACACATACAAAACAAAAGACACTGGGATTGCCAGTTGGGTAATGGACAGTTATGGTGGTTTCAACAGATTTGGCCCCCACAGACTCATGTGTTTGAATGCTTGACCCATGGAGAGTGGCGTAATAAGGGGGTGTGGCCTTGTTGGAGGATGTCTGTGACTGTGGGGGTGGGCTTTGAGGTCTCCTATGCTCCAGCCTTTGCCTGGTTGCCTAGAGATGACAGTCTCCTCCTGGCTGCCTTCGGATCCTCCAGCACCATGTCAGCCTGCACGCCGCCATGCTTCCTACATTGATGATGATGGACTGAACCTAATGTTTGCCTTTATAAGAGTTGCCCTGGTCATGGTGTCTGTTCACAGCAATGCAGACCCTAAGACAGAAAGAAATCAAAACTGCTGAATGGGCATCCTGTGTTAAGTAGGTATCTTTGGTCCGACCGGTTGTTGTCGGGAAGGAATGTGAGTTCTGAGCTGCCAGACTGCTTATCTTTTCTATGAGAGTGTGTGTTATAGTTTAATGGTTGGCCTACAGGGGACAATAATGATAATAAAGGGCTCAGAGAGATGGCTCAGTGGTAAGAGACTCTGTTGCTATAACAGAGGACCCAGGTTTGGGTTCCAGCACCTACATAGTAGCTCATAACCATCCATTACTTGAGCAGCAATGGATATAATGTCTTCTTCTGACCTCCATGGCTACTAGCCATATATATATATATATATATGTATATATGTATATATGTATATATGTATATATGTATATATACATATATGTATATATATGTTATTATATATATTTCACAAGCAAACATGCAATCAAGTTAAAACAAACGTAAGATAAAACAAATGCATTTAATAATAATAACAAATACAGTCTGTGTGCATCAAATAACACACCACCTGGTCAAATGTAGCCCATGAACCTTGCTTTAGCGACCTCTAGATTGGCTAACATGCAAGGATGCAAGGCCCCTTCCTGCTGTGAGACAGGTTGTCTCTGCCAGTATCCTATACACTGTGTTTGTTTGCTAGGGACACAAGGCAGCTTCATAAGTATTCCAAAGTGGTTTTCACACACAGATGTGAGCTGTGTCCTCAAGCAAAATCCAGACTTGCTGAGGGCAGGGACCTGGTCCCTGGTTCTCACTGGGACTCTGTTTCTGATCCCCCAGCATGAGGTGCAGCCCCTCTGGGTGAGGGCTCCTCATTGCTGGGGGAGAAAACCAGGCAGAATGACTGTCCCCAGGTGATGTCTTGGGAAAGCTGTGAACATTTTATCACTGGGAGGTCTGAGCTCTGCATCTTGGGGGAGCAGCTTCCATCACTCTTGGTGTTCCAGGGATCTGAGGGGAGGGAATCAAGGTTAATGACTTTCACTTACAGACGGTGTGCCAGGCTTATAAATGAGGCCTCCTTTTCCCTTTGGGAGCCTTCCTGCTGCTGGGCAGATGTGGTTGCTTATGCAAGAGGCCAAATACTTCCTTCAAATTATCTCTATTGAACAGGTAGGTCTCTGGGTATCCTCCCTTTGGAGACTCCATCCTGTCACAACTGTTCTGGAGCTGGTGACCTTCTGGGGCTCAAATCCCACATACACACTGGCACAACTGAGACAGGGATCCAGACCCTTGCACCTTAAGATTCAATGTACTTTTTGACCGTTCTTGTGACCTAAATGATACATTTGTTTTTTGATATCTCATATTGTCTGCCCTTAAGGCGTCTGTAATTTGAAGGCACAGAACCAGGACTACCAGAGACAAGAACATGCCATAAAGACTTAGGGTATGTGGTGGTTTTGAATGATAATGGACCCCAGGGCTTTTATGTTTGAGCATTTACTTGGTCCTTAGATGGCTTAATTGTTTGGGAAGGATTAGGAAGTATGGCCTTTTTGAAGGACATGGCCAGCTTTGGGGTTTCAAAAGACTCCTGGCATCCCTGGTGGTGTGTGCTTTGTTTTCCTGTTTGCTGTATGAGATGTAAGCCCTTAGCTCTCCCTGCTACAATGCCTTCATTTTGCCATCACTGACTCTAACTTTCTGGAACTGTAAGCTCAATTAAATGCTTTTCTTCCTTCCTTTCTTCCTTTCCTCCTTCCTTCCTTCCTTCCTTCCTTTCTTTCTTTCTTTCTTTCTTTCTTTCTTTCTTTCTTTCTTTCTT
>NW_021604612.1:4621805-4673571 GCF_004785775.1 Grammomys surdaster
CTTTCTTTCTTTCTTTCTTTCTTTCTTTCTTTCTTTCTTTCTTTCTTTCTTTCTTTCTCTTTCCTTCTGGTTGTCTTGGCCATGGGTGGTGCTTTATCACAGCAATAGAAAAAAAGACTCATACATCCTAGAGGCAAGAAGCATTCATGGCAATAGATGAGCATCAGAAACTAAAAAGAAGTCATGGAAACACAGCCAAGAGGAGAAGGAAATTCTCAGAGTGAGGAAAGAGACTGAGGCTTTAACAGTTACTGGGGCTGGTTCAGATCAAGGCCTCACTCCTCAGCGGGCAGTGGAGGCGCCTTTGCTCCAACCTAGAAGACAAGCTTGGACAGTTGCTATCAGCATGAGGTTTGTAGTTATAGGGTCCTTAGTTATAAGCAATAGAGCCCACCTTGAGCTGGTTTAATCAAAAGGGGCTTGGTGGTTCTCAGAAATAGGCAGAGGAAAGCTCACACAATAGACTAATAATTTGGGAAGTTCTTGGGTAGAAGCATCTGGAGGCCCCTGGGACAGACTGAAGACTCATCAAGTTGTAGCCTCTTCTCTGTGAATGGTCACACTCTCCTACTGCAAGTGGACTTCCTCTAGGGCCCACAGAACCTGAAAGCTCTGGTTGGGTACCTCCAAGTTCCATGTTTCCAGACAACAGGCTATGTCTCTTCTACCTGCAAATACAAAGTCCCAGAGAAGAACTCTGATGGGTTTGGTTTGGCCATGAGACTTCCTGGGTACCACAGGAGTACTGCTGGGATTGGATAGTATTGGGCCAAGAGTGGTGCTCTGTGATTGACAGCTCCGGCACAATGAGGGTATACACAGAGAACCCTGTGAGCGCAAGTGTTGGGACCTTTGTTGGTATTTGGAGAATGCTTGCAGAGACAGTGCAGCTCAGTGTTGTAGCCTGTGGATGAACTGGTTGAAGGTTCAGTTTTTAAGGCCAGCTAGATGGCTCAGCAGGTAAACGTACAAACCTGTGCAAACCTGACAACCCGAATTTGATCTACGGACCTCATTTAATTTTTTTTAAAGCCACTTGGTGTGGTACACATCTGTAATCCCAGCATTCCTCCAGGGAGACGAAAGGTGGATTCTACTAGAAGCTCAGACTCAGGAGTACACAGTGTGGGACAAATGAGAAGAGATCTGGCTTCAACAAAATAAGAGGAGAAAATCGACTCCTGTAAATTGTCCTCTGACCTTCAAAGGCATGTCATACCAGGAGTACACTTCTGCATACTTGTGCGCACACACACACACACCACCCACACTCACCCCCACACACACACCATCAAATAAATCATTAAAGTTCTAATTCTGCAACAAGCCCATAATCAAAGACTAGCTGCATTCCGTTTTTGTTGTTGTTTTTGTTGTTTAAACTAGCTTTCCCAGATGACCACAGTGGGCAACTGGACACGGGGGTTGCTGACCTTTTCTGATCCAATATTTTACAAGTGAAGCGGCTGAGACTCAGGGAGAAAACCAGTTCATGCAGGCTGCACAGCCAGGGAATAGAAGGAAAGGGGACACTCCCAAGGTCTCCCCCCTTTGCAGACCCCTGCTATAGCAGTTAGAGCTCATCACTTCCTAAGTGTGCTTTAGTATCTCTCTGGGCTACAAAAGGGGTGTGGTGCACAGACAAGGGCCCCAGGAGCCCTCCTATCCCTGACAGTTCTGTAACTAGGTTGGATTCCCAAACAGTAACTATCCCAATACATCCACTCACAACTGCATGTTCTTCCTCTCTCTTCAACACTGAGCTCATCCCCCTACAAGTACAATCCGGCAGACAGGACCAGGGTGCAAGGGAGGAGGATGAGGGACTCTGGGTCATCTCATGGGCTGCAGGGAAAGTTGACTGGCTCGGGCAGAGGGAGCAAAGGATGGGGGCACAGAGAGTGAGGTTTCAGTGGTCTGGAATGCAAAGCAGGAGAAGGGAAATTGGAGATTTACTGATGCTGGGGACCCAGAGCCATTTCCCTGGAACCTGGAAGGATGTGCTACCTTCTGAGTTTATGTTGATGCTCCCACAAACCCACTGAAAACTCTCCTTGAGAAGAAGCCGCTGTACAGCTGTGCCCGCCAGCACCCAGTGTCTGCTAAACAAAAATAGGAATCCGGTTCTGTTTCTGACAACCCGACGAGGTGACAATCAAACTCCCAAATTAGAATCGTGAAATGTTTTGAAAGATGGTACTGGAGAGCCAACCAAAAATATTTTCTTCACACACTTGCCCTGTGAATTCACATCCCCGAAAGGGTTTGGTGTTGGAAGAAAAATGAGGGCAGGAAATTCTGTCACCCTTAAACCACCGCTCCCCCCCGCCCCGGGACCTTGGGATGATGAACATATTAAGGGCTCGGAGAAATCCCTGGAAAAAAAATCCACAGAACTCTGCTGAGTCCAGGGATCCTGAACTTTGATCATAGAAACCCTCTCCACTGATATTACCGTCTGCCGTGCAACAGCCTACTCTCTTGTGCCTGAGGGAGGGAGGAAAACTTTGCATGTCTCCAGTTTATTACTTTATGGAAAGCCAGACAAGAAAAAATGAACTCAAGAAGCGATTAGAGACGGTCCTCCATTTAAAAAGAATATAATTTAATGCTCGTAGAACATCCTCAAGGGCAAGTATGAACAAACACATATACACACACTCCCACACTACACACACACACACACACACTCCCACACTACACACACACTACATACACACACCACATACGCACACTCACACAACATATACACATACTCACACACACTATGCACACACCACATATACACACACTCACACAGCACATGTACACACTCACACACTACACACACACCACATAGACACACACTCGCACAACACATGTACACACTTAAACACATGACATACACACCCCGACACACACACGACATACACATACATTCACAGGCACCCATATACACACTCACAACATACAACACACACAAGCCTATGCAGACACACGCATGCACACACATACACTCACATCACATTCAATACCCATACACACACACACACACACACTTACACACAAGACAGACACACAACACATACAAACCTATGCAGATACAACACACGCACACACACATACACAAAGAGCATCATACAATACCATACACACACACATACATACACACGCACATGTACACACACACAAATGTGCATATATAGATACATCATGTGCTGGCTAGTTTAACGTCAAGTTGACACAAGCTAGCGTCATTTGGGAAGCGAGAGATGCAACTGAGAATATGTATCACATTGGCCTGGGAACAAGACTGTGGTTTATTTTCTTGATTGACAACTGATGTGGGAAAGAGGACCCAGGTCGCTGTGGCTGGCACTACCCCCCAGACTGGTGAACCTGGATTTCATAAGGCTGAGAAAGCCACGAGGGACAAGCCAGTAAGCAACACTTCTCCATGGCTGTATCAGCTGGCGTCTCCAGTTTCCTGCCCCAACTGAGTTCCTGTCCTGGCTTCCTTCCATGGTCGACCATGATGAATATGTGTATGCATATAAACCCTTTGTCTCTCAAGTTGCTTACAGTCATGGTGTTTCATCATCGCAATAGCAACCCTGAGACCCATGTAAACATAGACTCACATACAAACTGCAAATTCACAAATATACATAAATGCACATATATACACATGCGGGTACACACACACACACACACACACACACACGGTTCTATGGACAGATGTGCGATTAATAATTCGAGAGCAAATACTGAAATATATTCCTGTAGAGAAGGTGAAGGGAGAAAGTTTCTTACTGATTTTGAAAAATGAAAGCCGATTCTCTCATCTAAGCTGGCTCCCAGAATCACGCATGCGCCCACAGCATGCTCCCCAGCGTTTTCTGCACACGGTCCTAACACAAAGTCCTTGGGCATCTGTTGGACATGCCTGACCTGTACGCATTCTCTGAGTCAGAACTCAAGTTATTTATTTCTGTGTCTCATTCTTCACAACCCTTTTGAAGTTTCTGGTGAGGTTGACGCTTCCTTTCTTTCCACGTAGGAGTGTCAGACCTCCATTTGTTCAGGTCACGTGTTTCTTCTGGCGACTGATTGGCTCAGAAGTGAGCACATGACCAAGCTGGTTCAGTGAGATTTGACTCTGGTGTTTCACTGAGACCGCAAGAAACTCTCTTTCCTCTTTATCTTGGTTTTGTTGGGCTGCTGGGACGGACCCCTGAAACAGCCATCTTGTTAGCTCACCGAGTAAAAAAGACAGCAGATGAACCCTGGCCACGCAATGGACGGGGGCAGTGTATGATGACGGCCGATAGCATCAGGACCTCCAAATGCCGGTGCTGTTTTCATTTGTATGAACTGTGGCACCTCCAGCCCGGCTTTTGTCATCAGTTCAACTTCTGCTAAAGCATGTGCACAGACGAAGAATTCAGAATCATCTGGCAAATACCTCCTGTCCAGCTGTCATTTGCCGGATCCTGTTCACAAGGGCTGAACTTAGGTACAGTTGACATAACAAGAGTCCGTAATTTAAGCTGTCCTGTCTCATGAAAGGGAACAGCTTGGCCCAGTGCAACCCAGTGTCTGCACCGAGTTACACTGTGGTTTCACCTCATGCCGGGAGAATGGACTGGGGAGTATAGTGAGGCAAGGCTTTTTAATAGAGCCTGGATTCTGAACTCTAAAATGCTAATAGTAAGTATTATATACACTGTATAATTTATGCATATGTAATACTTATATATACATATGTACATGCACGTATACATATGTACACATATATACATACATATACTACATATAAACATACATATACATGTCACAAGTTAGGCTCTCTGGGGGAGTCCAACTCTCAGCTAGACCCAGTACAAAGGTGATGTGTCAGAGGTTGTGGAGGAAGCTTTGCCTTCAGAAGGAAGGAATTGGGTCACTGAAGGAGTGGGAGTGACCCGAGAAGCAGCCTCCAAGCTGGCCACAGCTGATCCCCGCGGAACGCTTTGAAGCTAGAATGGCCTCAGAGTTCTCTGAACTTGACCACATATTCCCACTTCCACTTGGACTGATAGATCTTTGTGGGGTGCCCCTGAAGCGTCCGTCTTTGGGTGAGGCAGCACCCAGCAGTGCAGCAGTCCCCGGAGGGCTGCTGAGTGAACGTTGCCAACAGCACTTAGAGCAGCTGGAGTAGCAGGGGAATACCGGAAGGGCACCAACATCCTCACTTGCACGTGCCTCGCATGATAGAAATAATATCAGTGATTTCTTTATTGAAACTACCAGTCCCCGTGTATACTTATACATAATCATAGTAATGATAGCAAACTTTTAAATGCTTAAAATGTAAAAGCTACCACGCCAAGAATGGAGCCTTATTCCTGAGCTTGCAGTTTGTAACAATAGCCCTGTGAAGTGGCTGTTGCTATTCTTACTGAATGAATGGAGATGGTGAATTCAGCTCGGAAGGGTTCGGGACTAGGACACAGTAGATTAATATTCAAATATAGTTCTGTCCCACATCTAGATGCAAACTCCTAAACAGAGATTATGTCCCCACCCCCACCCCCGGGGAGCCACTGAGGCCAAGTAGAGGGAGGGGTTAGATGGAAGTGACAATGGGTAAGCAGCTACATATGAGGTGCAGCTACATATGAGGTGCACCCAAGGAGCCTCAGAGGGGTCCCTTCAGTGATCCACAGGAATGCATCAGCAACTTGGGCGGTTCACTGCCCCAGAGTTATTACTCACTTTGATGCAGAGAGGAACGCCACAGGGAAGGAGGGTGCCTGGGTGACTCGAAGGTCAAGGTACCGAGCTTGAAGGTCACAGATATGTTCAGAGTTGGACATTTTAGCTTTGGGGTCAGAGAGGCTGGTGATCCAGAGCATATTGAAAACAATGACTAAGACCTGAGTTGTGGGTCCCCGGCTCCCCTTGAGAAGCTGGGCGTGGCCATGAGAGCCTGCAACCCTGGCTCTCGGAGGCTATTAGCGCATCTGTACGGTGAGAATGGTCAGTAATACACTTTGTACTTCGAATTTGTAAAGAATAGGGTTTTTTTTAAAGGTTCAATGAAAATGCCCATATTGCACATCAGGGTATGTTAATTAGCTTGGTGGGATTTTTTTTACAGGGTATGTATAGATCAAATTTGGTGTATCATCAATGTCCGCTCAGTTAACATTTCACACTGAATAAAGCTTGAGTTCTGAGGGAGCAGACAGGGGATAGCACCAGCTCTCCCCACTTTCTCACAGCAGGGTGGGGGGTTACTTTTGAAGGGCGATCTGAGCAAATTATGTCTTTGCTTGCAGTAACTCCCAAATGAAAAGAGTTTTTTTTTCCTTTCTAAATACCATACCAACAATCCGTGTCCATTATAAAAATTTGAATAGCATAAAAGAATAAATTGGGAAAGGTTAAAACCACTTTCCACTGCTAGTCATTGGGAAAACACGTTTACTTTCTATGCAGAAACACATATTTGGATATTTTATGTAAACAGTATGTTTTAATGCTGTTTTTATAGCCAACTTTAAAAACTTACTGTGTTTTATTTGAAAAAAAAAAAAACAACCGACCTTTCCAAATAACCAGTATTAATAATCTAGCATGCGGCCACTTTGTGGTTTAAGGATACATAAGAGTTTGAGAAATGTTTCTACTCACATGGCTTTTTTATCACTGTGGCAATGGGTGCCTTGTCTTGTCAGGGGCAAATGAAAGTTTTGTCATTCCTAATTTCCTGAGGAGAAAACTGAAACCCAGAAATACGTGGTGGATTATTTAGAAAGCCGCTCAGCTTGCAGATGACAGAGGTAAGATCTGAAGTCCCCTCCTTCTCCCCGCTTTCTCTCCACATGTTATATACCTCATCTTCTGTTCAGTGTGGTGTTGTTAGGGAAACACCAATGACTGACACAAGGAATCCAGTGAGTCCCTTCCTGTGTTTACCACACAGCACCACCCTCCTAAGAGCAGGTTTCAGACTGGAACTGATCTGGTTGTCTTGAAGGTTCCACTTCCCATTGCACTGCTATTGGAGACCATACTATTACAAATCCAGTGGTGCCAATGATGGCACATTGGTGACAACCTATGTTACAATCCCTGAGAGACATGTTGGTCAAGGGAGAAGGGAGCATAGGCTGAGGGTAAGGAGAGGAGGGTCTTTGACTGGATGCTTGGAAAGACATGAAGAGCAGTTGGTTCAGCAGAAGTTACAGCCCTGTCTGGTGCTTTTTAGATTCTTTATTTACAAGCTCTCAGATGCGGACTTGCAACAGAAAGAACTTAATCCGATATTTGACATTAATTTAGTATTAATGGATATTAATGTTTTAATTCCTACTCTCAGTAAATAACAGTGATAACTGGTGGGGGTGAGTCTAGCACAATGCTATTACTGCCTAGGAATGGTCCTAGGGCCAGAAGACTCCCTAACTCAGCCTTCGGTTCTCCCCACTCAGCTGACCTAGGTCATGGGTTCGAATCCTGAGTAGACTAGTTAATATACCTTCTCTCAGCCCAAGATGACAAAGGTTTCTGTGGATATTTCACAATGTGTAAAATCAGTAGACCTTTAGGTATTCATATTTGTCACTGTGAAAAGGGGGTTTAGGTTTGTGTTTGGGAGATCCTTGGTTAACAACAACAACAAAATCTGATGAGAAAAGAATCTCCATCCTGTAGGACTTGTCAGAGCCTATTATTTGTGCCTCTCTGAGGAGCAGTTGTAGTCTATAAGTAACGACATTTTAGTTGCATAGAGAAGAACTTAGCTTAAACAAGAATGAATTGGTTCCTTTGACTTTAAGTCCTAGAATTGCATATACTCCCAGTTAACTGGGTCTGGGTTTCGATTATGCCATCTGCTCTGCTTCTAGGGACCCTCCCTCCTCCATTCGGGTTGTAATCTCATTCTTTTGTTTGTTTGTTTTTTCATACTTGGCCTCAAAAAGTAGCTGATTAAATATATTAATTTTTTTTTACTTACACTGTCCCCCTCCCGGTCACCCCTTCCCATAATCTTTCCCTCCATCCTCCCCTTGTCCTCTGAGCAGGTGGGGACCCCCTGGGAATCTTCCTACCCTGTCACTTCAAGTCTCTGCAGGGCTAGGCACATCCTCTCCCACTGAGGCCAGACAAGGCAGCCCAGCTAGAAAAGCATAACCCACAGACAGGTAACAGCTTTGGGATAGCCCCCCCCCTCCAGTTGTTCGGGACTCACATGGAGACCAAGCTGCACTTCTGTTACATATGTGTGTGATCTCATTGTTTGTCTCCCTTTCTTCCTTTCTCCTCAGCTACCTGAACCTGTTTTGTGTTTGCTATCAGCATTAGGTTTTGCATTTGACCGTGACATTTTAAGCTTACTAAGATCCGAAGACAACATTTCTTACTAATGAACAGCCTTGGGTCACAGACCCACACATGATTCAACCCATGTGGCCAAAAGTATGGAGTGGTCTGATTAACCGGATGAAATGAACCAGACACGGAATCATCAAGACAGTGATAACAGCTGCAGCTACCCTCCAGTTCCTTAGCATTTCCTCATACTGGGGGGAGAGTTATTTAAGAAATGCTGATTTGGTACAAACCGGTTTCAAAGGCTTGAAAATGCAATCACCATATTTAGCGATCATTTTCGGGTGTCTATTATGTGTCTATTACTGTCCATGGAAATCGGTTACAAAGACGCACAAGACTAAGACCTTCTACGAGCTTGCAGGAACCTCATGGAACACACAGCCGAAAAGAAGGCAATGCTCCCCATGTTATGGTAGAGGGGGAAAGGAGTGGCCCCAGGAAGCCAGAGGACAAGCCGCATTGATCCGGAATGAACTGTCACCTGTAGCAGCTGGAGACGTTGGTTCTAAGTTTGAAAGGAGATCAAGTCTGCATGGGTTCAGGTGTCCAGCCACAGAGGGTTACCCATGACTGTCTCCTCAGTATACGAGCTTCTGCCTTCACTTGGAGGCGATTGATAATTGTTGGTTGACAGTTGTTCCAACCCTGAAACAGCCCTAGTGTTCAGCCAAGAGATACAGCTGAAGACCCCTGGAGATTGCAGACGGGCAGAAAGTCAGTCTCTTCATCCTTCCTGAGAAAGCTGCCCTGGACCCCTGCAGCCACTGTCCATGTCTCACTCAGTGAACTCCCTAACTTTCCTTTCCCTGTGGAGACACTTCCTCAGGGGCTCTCTCAGGAGGAACCCTGTGATCCAGGTTCACTCAATTGTATTTCATTATTTTCTTGGTTACTGCGATTGTTGCAGGGATGATCATGTGACTGAAACACAACCAATGGTGTTTATCTTACTTATTTTACTTTTGCACATATATGTGTGTGTGTGTGTTCGTGCAATATAGAGTCTAGAGGATACTTCATATGTCATTACTTACCGTTCACATTCTATCTATCTCTCTGTCTAATCTATCTATCTATCTATCTATCTATCTATCTATCTATCTATCTATCTATCTAATCTCTGTCTGTCTGTCTGTCTGTCTGGACAGGATTTCTCACTGGCCTGAAACTCACCGAGTAAGCTGGATGACTAGTAAGCCGCAGGGATCTATCTACCTGTTTTCACCTCCCTAGAGGTGTGGTTACAGCTGCACGGTCCACCGTATCCAGCATCCACACGAGTCCTGAGGACACTGTGCTGTCTCTATGCTGTCTTGCAATACTTCTTATAGGGTTGCATTTCAAGAAAGTTAAATTCTTTTCTCCCTACAGCGGGGGAAGCAGACAAAAGGGCAGATCTGGACGTGACCGTGTTTCTTCCCACAACTTTGTGGTTTAAATTAGCCCCTTTGTTCTCCGTCATGGTTGCTTTTGATTGTCAACTTGACAGAATTGAGAATCACTCCGAAGCTTGGTTAAGGCAGACCTGTGGGTGTGTCTAGCACAGGGTTTCTAAGAGAGGGTCAACGGAGGGAGGAAAACTTACTCCTCTCAGCAGGTTAGGATCCAAGCAGCGTAAAGGGAAAAGAGAGCAAGCCAGCTCAGTACCGGCATACTCCACTTCCCTCTGCCTCCTGCTCACAACGCATAGGAGAGCAGCCTCCACCATCCTCACTGCCCTGCTCTGCTGAAGCACATGGAGGCCAGACGACCATGGGCTTGATTCCCTAAAACAATGAACCAGAATAAACTCTTCCTGTCTTGGCCGGGCGGTGGTGGCGCACGCCTTTAATCCCAGCACTTGGGAGGCAGAGGCAGGCGGATTTCTGAGTTCGAGGCCAGCCTGGTCTACAGAGTGAGTTCCAGGACAGCCAGAACTACACAGAGAAACCCTATCTCGGAAAAAAAAAAAACAAAAACAAAACAAAAACAAACAAACAAACAAAAAATCCCAACTCTTCCTGTCTCACACTGTCTCTGTCAAGTAAAGGGTCACAATGACTAAAAGAGGTGGGGAGATTTAGTCCATGCTTCAAAATGTTCACGTTCTTCGGCATGTATCACCCTATTCAAAACTCCTCAGGCTGGGCGGTGGTGGCGCACACCTTTCATCCCAGCACTTGGGAGGCAGAGGCAGGCGGATTTCTGAGTTCGAGGCCAGCCTGGTCTACCGAGTGAGTTCCAGGACAGCCAGGGCTACGCAGAGAAACCCTGTCTCAAAAAAACAAAAACAAAAACAAAAAACAAAAACAAAAACAAAAATAAGAAAACTCCTCAGGAATTCTAGGAGATGTCCGTGGAAGGAAACAGAGTAGCCAATAAGTATCTTTTCTCATTCACTCTTTCTCAGGGCCGTTACTCACCCAGCCGCAAACTTGTCTACACAATCCTTGAGTGAGTCGGCATCCCTTCCCCACCTCTAGATTTACTTAGCCTGTATCTGTGTCACTGTGTTTGTATCCATGCCCAGTCAACTCCACACACTATAGAACCCAAATCCCTTTGGAAGACCAAGTCTGACCACTTATGGCTAAAACTCAAGGTGTACCACCTGCACATAGGCATCCTGGTTCTCCGGCTTAACCTAAAACCCTCCAAATTGTCTACAAACTATTCACTGCTGGTAGGAGTGCAGGCTGGCGTAGCTGTTGTAGAAATCAGTGTGGAGATTTCTCACAAAGTTGGAATAGACCGGCCATTCCACTCCCTGGCATGTATCCAATGGACTCCGCTTCCTAGTGTAGAGACGCGCGCTCATCCACGCCCATAGCTTTTTCTAACAATAGCCAGTTCATGGGAGCAGCCTAGGTACTCATCAGCTGTTTGGTGGAAGATGAGGGAAACGTGTAACGTGCATAATGGAACTCCATTCAGCTGTAAGGAAAAACGAAATTAAGAATTTTGCAGGCAAATGGATAGGACTGGAGATAATTATACCTAGTGGAATAACTCTGGCTCAGAGAAACAACTGCCACGTGCTCTTTCTCATATGTGGATCCTAGATTCAAGTCTTTCGTTTTGTGTCTGGTTTGGAATATCTATGGAAGCCAGGAGACTAGAGGCCTCTGGGCGGGGTGTGTCTGGGGGTGAGGAGAAGCAGTAGAACAGAGGTAATAGGAAAGTAGAATATGGAACAAAAGAAGTGGAAAGCTTCGAGCCGGAACTGGAGTCAGGGGCAGACAGGAAAGAAGAGGGAGAGAGGGACAGAGGTTAATCAAAGGACATATGGAAAAGCCACATCAAAACCCATTACTTTATAAACCAATTAAAAATATAAGTGACTTAGTCTTAGAGTGGGTGGGGCTTAGTCACTACTGGGTAGAACTTAGTCTTAGAGTGGGCAGGGCTTAGTCTTAGAGTGGGCAGGGCTTAGTCTTAGAGTGGGAGGGGCTTAGGCAGGGCTATCACTAGTAGGTGGGGCTTAGAGTATTTGAGTGTGTGGAGTTAGTCTCAGAGTGGGCATTAGAGTGGATGTGAATTGGTCACTAGTGGGCAAGGCTTAGCTACTAGTGGGTGGTACTTAGTGTTGTGGTGAGAGGGGGGTCAGTTATAGAGTGGGCGGGGCTTAGTCACTAGTGGGTGATGCCATTCGTGCCCTCAGCCCATTGCCAAGATCACATTCAAAATTGATCATTAAAAAAAAAAAAAAACAACCCACTCTCTTGCTGATTTGCTATTGAGAACCTTAAAAATTTATCTCCCACTTGCTCGGGAAAATATTTTCATTCCTGCAGTCGCCTACGTGATCTGACTGATTATCCTCACTTGACATCATCTTCTTCTGGTCTCCTCCCAGCTCCTGCTACTCCAGACCCAGGGGCCTTGCAGGCAGCTCATCACACCCAGCAGGGATGGACCTCCACATGGGGCGCAGGTTCCTCCTTCTGTCTGGCTACAAGGTTCCCTGAGTCTCCTCTTCACCACCCGCCAGGGATTCTAAATTTCACTCTACCTTCTGCCCTCTCAGATACTCAGAAGGCTGATTGGATCTTTACCCTCACCCCTCCTTTCTTAATATCTTAAGTTTTATGGGGTCGTAACAAATATTTCCTTGAATATTCTATTGTTTTTCTACTTATCCTCTTGTCAAATAATACATTGTAACCACACCACACCCCAACTCCTTCCCACCTACCCTCAAGTTTCCCTCTTCCCTACATCCCCTGCTACTTTGTTTCAGAAAAGAACACCAGAGTCCCCCACCCCCACCCTGCCACAGCGAGATCCACTAGACACGGCATAACAAGATGCGGTAAGACTGGACACAAAACCTTCAATAAAAATGGATGGGCAAGAGGAAAAGTATCATAAGAGCAGGCAAGAGTCAGAGACACCCCCACTCCCGTTGTCACTGAGTCCCACAAAAAAAAAAAAAACAAAAAAAACACCAAGATAAACATGCACAGCATGTAGGCAGAGAACCTAGCACAGACCCATGCAGGCTCTGTGATGGCCACCTCAGTCCCTGCGAGCCCCTATGAGCCTTGTTTAGTTGATCCTGTGGGCCATATTCTCCCAGTGTCCTCGAACCCTCTGCCTCCTACAGTCCTTCCTATTCCCTCTTCTGTGGGATTCCCCGAGCTCTGCCTGGTGTTTAGATGTGGGTCTCTACATTAACTGCCACCAGCTGCTAATTGGGTTCGGAATTACAGGTTATCTATGTGTGTGTGTGTGTGTGTGTGTGTGTGTGTGTGTGTGTGTGTTTCTCCTGACTTCTCCATTCCTAACTCTCCCTGTTGACCAGAATTGTGAGTACTTGATACATTTCTATGCTTACACAGTGCCTGACACATATTTGATGTCAATATATCTGTCAGATGTGTGAATGACTGAATGAACAGGCAAAATATTTGAATACCGTATTCCTCCAATGCGACTATCATAGTAACTGTTCAATATTCGTCAAATAATAGAATCGCTTTTGCGTTTTTTGTTTGTTTTTGTTTCTCAGACAGGATTTCATGCGGCTCAAACTGGCCTTGAATTTGATAAGTAGCTAAGGACGGCCTTGAACTGCTGATCTTTCTACTTTCTCTTCCTCATGCAGGGGTTACAGGGATCGGAAATGACAGTCTAGGCTGTACTGGAGGCAGACCCCGGGTTTTCAAGAATGATAGTCAACCAGTCTACTGAGCCACAAAGCCAGCTTCAAATAATGAAATCATTTTGCTAATCCAAGTGTTTTTTAACATGTTATTTTTTTTTAAAATAGATTATTTAGCGTACTCCTTGGTATTTGTCAACTTGACACAAACTAGACTCATTCAGGGAGAGTGAGAACTTCAGCTGATGAAATTCTACCGTCAGATTGACCCTAGTCAAGTATGTGGGAATTTTTTTTTTTTGCTTTGTTTTTGATGTGGGAGGTCCCAGAGCACTGTGGGTGGTACTCCCACTGGGCAGGTGGTCAAGAATGGTATAAGAAAGCAAACCGAACAAATTATGGAGAGCAAGCCAGTAAGCAAGGCTCCTCAATGGTTTCTGCTTCTGTTCCTGCCTCCAGATCCCTGATTTGAGTCTTCCTTCCTGAATTCCCTTGATGATCGAATATGGACGTGTAAGTTATAAAATACCGTCCATAGAGGTTTTCACCGTCTCCGACATGATTCTACAAATGTCTCCACAGGATGAAGAACAAAGCATTTATTAATGGGGGTTGGCAGTGAGTAGTCACATTTTTACTGGCAAAACCCAGTTCCTTTTTGGGAGAGTCTGCTAGTCTTAGCAACACAAAGTCAGCCAATACTTTTTTAAAAATGAGAGTCTGGATATTCATCTGTATGCAAAACTCAGCGGTGTGGATTCTGGGATCCTGTAATAAGAACTGTGGACTGAAACCCATACCCAATTCTTTTTTTTTTTTCAATGTATATGTGGGAGTCTATTTGAAAGGAAATAGATTTCCATACAAACAGGGAAATGCAAAAACAAAATCACCTCCCTTCACTCTCCATGAGACCTACAGAGACCCTGGCATCAGAAAGTAAGTAGCACGAGCAAGTACTTTATAGTCTGTAATAAACTTTCATGCACATGATTTCATTTGGGCTTCATAAGTACCCTGTGAAGAAGGGAGTATTGTTTTCCCCATAATGACAGTCTATGATATTATTTCAAGTTATTTGTTGTTTTCTCTGTAAGGGAGTTAGATACCCTGCTTACTCTATGTAGACTGCATTGTCTCTGTGGGGGAAATATCTCCCTTTCTCCAACACAAATGGAATGTGAACTTAGAAGACTGAGCATGACTGTCTTTGCTTTTGATTATCTTCTTTATAAAGTCAAGGTAGTAAAGCTACTCCTGGACCCAAAACTGAAGGATCTATGCGGAACAGAGTCACAGAACCATAGCTGAGAGCTAAAGCACAGCCATTGTGTAGGTTACAGACAGACCTTATTACTGTGAGCCAAGATCTTGGGATGAGGACTAATGTTACCAATACATGTTTGTGGAGCACATCTTCTAAATTGGAACATTTTCATCTTGGAGGAGACTTACTGAGATTCAGGAAGTAAACAACTCACAAGTCTCAGGAATTCCCTGAAATTTACAAGATTCTCAGGGCCTCTGCCTCCCCCAAGGTGATATAAACAGTAAGAACTTAAGAACTGGGGTAAATGAGGTGTCTCGGTGGGTAAAAGTACCTGGCATCAAGGCCCTTAAACTGAGGTCAATTCCCTGGAGAAACACATGGTAAAATTAGAGAACTGATTCCTGCAAGTTGTCCTTTGAACTCCACATTGTACGGAGGTGCACACAGGTCTATGGACACATACAAGCACACAGATACACACATACACAAAAATATACATACATATATATATATATATATATATATTAAACAAACAATTTAAAAACCAAGCAGATGACTTCTGGGGAGAGCAGACTCTGTTTGTGGTGCTGCCTGCAACTCATGCAGCTAGCTTCCAGGTTGCAGTCTTATGACTGTCTGTCATTCATGCTGAGATGGGCTCTCCCATAATGCAACAACGCACTTTGACTCATCCATGTCCCTGAAAGTAACCAACCATAGTAAATGTGTTGGTTCACTGAGTTGACTATGATAGAATTGTTTCTTCGGTCTGTCATCAATGCTTTATCAGGATGAGTAGCTATCTGTCCATTTCTCTGCAGGAAGGAGTCACAAAACATGGTCCTAGCTGACCAACACAAACAAAACCGGATGTTGGCTGACCAGCACACACAGTTTACATGTAAGGAAGCTAAGACTCGGCAAAAGAAACGATTTTCCCTAGGACCTTGAACTCTGGATTTTTCAAGCCCAGACCACGTTCTTGTCATTCTAGTAAAGAAAACATCTTTTTTGCTCCTGCCCTGGAGTAAGCTGGGAAGCTATGTGGGGGCAGACTCCCAGCTGGAGCCTTTTCACTGTGAGCCCTTTCCTGTCTGAGCTTCTGCCAAAACAGAAGAGGCCTCTGATTTCCACAGTTATTTAGGAAAAAAACAGTCTTGGCTCAATAGAGCTGTTTTCAACAAACAGGTCCTTGGAAACCATCCCAGCCCAGGGCAAAATATGAAATCGAATCACAATGGGAATTTAGCCAATACCACCAAACCCTATTGACAGTTCCTCTTGTGTCCTTTTAGGTCTTGGTTGTTTTATGGAAGCCCTTGGAGGGGCCTGGAAGCACTTGAGGAGATAGGAACTGAAGAGCCTCCATCCATCCCTTTGTTCTTTCTGTCCTGCCTTGGTACTCTTTGTAAAGACAGAAAGGACTAGGGACATTGGAGTGGGCCCTGAGGACATGCCAGTAGGGGTTAATGTTCCTGAACGGGTACATCTACATACATATAGCTTCTTCATTTGGGATACAGTCCAGAGAATAAACATTTAATTCCCAGGAGCTAAAATATGGTCCATGGCTATTGAGCGTATGAGAAAATAAATGGTCCATGTCTCCCAGGCAACCTGACCATCCAGCAATGTTTCCAAGAATTTCTGTAAAACAAATGTCCTTGGGCACCTTCTGGGACTGAGTAAGGCTGGTTGTAGCCAGGGCTTGCTCACGAGGAGGCAGGAGAGAAAGCAGATGTCAGTAGAGTTTTACCGTCGCCACCTTCCCCATTAGACCTACCAGTACCATGCAGGAGAAAGCATGGACATACAAGTCAGCGAGCACAGCTAGCGATCTAGAAGCTGCGTGAGGGAGACACGAAAGATGTCTTTTCTATTTAAGAAACATTTGTCTAACATTTAGTATGTGCCAGACAGTTTCCTAAGAACTTTGTAAATATTGACTTACTTGATACCGACAGCCATGTGGTTAGACACAATCGCTAGCCCCGACAAGGAAACAGAAGCACAGAGAGGATGAAGAACCCATCACACGCGCACTAGCAAGAGACGGCAGGCGGCGCCCAACCCCAGCAGCTATATCTAGCATGGACCTTCTTTAATACGATGTTCCACAGGAGTCAGACCTAGTTCAAATCCTGAGGTTGATGGAGTCTCTCTGACAGTGGAAGACTCTCTCTTTGCGTTTCAGCTCCTCTGAGGGTGAATGGTGCGGACACCACACCAGAGATAGAGGTTGAATGTCTGAAGCACGCTTCCTATATTTTGTGTTCTTGGAAATGTCTTGGCCATGAACCCTCAGCACAGAGAAAGAGGGCAACTCTTGTGTTGGTGAGGGGTATTCACTAGTAGGGAAGGAAGCAGAGAGGAAGAAGAGGATGGGGAGGAAGGAAGGGAGAGAGGGAGGAACGGAAGGAGGGGGAGAAGAGAAGGCTGTAAGGATTGGGGGGGGGGGAACAATGCAGAGAAGGGGGAAGGAAGGATGAAGGGAAAGGGAGGGAGGGATGGAGGACGGAGGGAGGGAAGACCTCAACTGTTCATTACCTAATCCCCAGGCAGGGGTTAGCTGTTAAGGATCCAACGTGCTATTCCTCCTAGAGATGTTCTAGGAAAAGTCACCTAGGGACCATCTAAAAAGAACAAAAATTTCAGAAGCAGCTGAGAGCTCTGGCTTCTCTGCCTCTTTTCCTTGGTGTAGCAGAATGCCCATCTACTGCTAAACAGTATCAACAGTTATGGGGTCACACATGCACACACACACACACACACTCACACACTCAGAGAGAGAGAGAAAGAGAGAGAGAGAGAGAGAGAGAGAGAGAGAGAGAATGCAGCTTCTTACCTAGCCAAAGCACTATCATTTTTATCATTCTACAAAGCACCTGGACTCAACAGGAAGAGGCACTTGGCACCTTTTGTCACCGGCCACAGTGATACCTACAGCTACCTCTCATCTTTGGACTTCACCTGTTACTAGGAGGCAGTGACAGGCATTAGCGTCCCATTGAGGTCTCACCCTCCTCTTTACCACAGCTCTGACTTCTCATGCCCTTATCTGCAAAACATCCAGGCATTTCCGTGTGGTGTAGCTCAGAGTGCTGGGGTTGGAGATGGGGAGACAGAGCCAGCTCCTGCCATGGCTGTGCCCTGGCCCACCCTCACTGCTGTCTTCCCTCATCTCACCTAACACAACAACCAGAAGCTACATTTTTGCATCGATGAGATGTTGCATTTAAATCACGTGCACAGTTGATACCCAGTGAGTACTAAGTGAGGACCCTGCCTCTTCCCTCCATCTTGTCTGGACCACAGCCTGATCCTGGAAAGCCATAGCACCCCATGATTGTGATTCCACTCATTTCTAGAGTCAGGAGTAGCCCTCCCTCATTAACCTTCATTTGGGAGGCAATTTAATACTCTGACATTAAAAATTAAAATATAAACAGCCCAGTGCCTTGATTTAATGGACAATTAAAAATTAAATTAACAGTTAGTAAATGATGAGCTAATTTTGTTATTGTAACCACATTAGCTTCGTGGTTGAAAGAGTATGAAAAGGGAGAAAGAGACCCCCCCACAAAAAAAAATAACGTAGTCAAGAAAACATTTAAGCCTGTGTATCCTGGCAGCCTTGACAGATTCACTCTTTGAAGCCGCTCCCTCTGAAAGCCAGTTGTCTGATATTCATGCAAAAATGTTTAGATGCCAAACTAATGAGAATTAATGATCTGGTAGAAAGGAAAAAAATGCCAAACTAATATCTGATTGAAAAATACTGAGACCACAACTGAGAGAAGAAAAAAAAAAGTCTTGCATGGTTGACTACAGGTTGATTGGCAGCTGATGGGATAGGGGAGGGCTTTCTTTCTTGCTTCAATGCCTGCAAGTTCTCATCTTAGGATTCAGGTCTAGAAGTCTTTGCCGGGATTCTCGCACTAGGGTCCAGTTGGGGTCGGGGGTGTGCAGACAGATTAGATGGCTCAGTATCTCAGAGAGCACTCAGCAAAAGGAGAATAGGAAGAGCTGCCTCCCAGAGTCAGTGAGCTCACCAATGGCACTTGCTTTCCTGGTCACTATAAAAAAAATTCTGACAGCCCATTTAAGTGTATTTTGGCTCAGTGTTGCAGTAGAGGGAGTCCACTGTACTGTGGAGGGAGTGGTGGTGGGAAAGTTTCATCCTTGGCTGTTCGGGGAGGGTGCAATGAAGCTTTTTCATTGTCTTACAGGATCAGAAAGCAGCTGGAGTCCTGAAAACCCCAGCTAGGACAAGGTTTTCAATCGTGAGCCAAAGAGAGGCCTTCTGGATGCCAACCAGGGTGTGGCCCACCCTTTGCCTATTCCTTGCCTATTTCTTGTTTTGTTTTGTTTTGTTTTGTTTTTCAAGTAAGGTTTTCTCTGTATAGCCCTGGCTGTCCTAGAACTCACTCTGTAGACCAGGTTGGCCTCGAACTCAGAAATCCACCTGCCTCTGCCTCCCAAGTGCTGGGATGAAAAGCGTGGGTCACCACTGCCCAGCTCCTTGCATATTTCTGCTTTACCCCCCAGAGTCCTAGTGTTCTCAGAGCCTTTAGCATTTGACACAGTTGCTTTCTGATACATCTGTCCTATCTGCTAGTTTGCAAGGTCTGTGGTTCAAAGACTGCCTCTGTTTGTTTGTGGTTATGCACCAGTAAATCTGGTATACAAAAAAGGACCGTATGTGTCCCTTTGCTTGAACTTCGGTGAGTTACATATTTGGTCAGGCTCATCTACAGTGGGTGTAAGAGGCCATTTGTTTGACTTGCTTTTGAGTATGAAAATGGAGGTGGCAAGTCTGAATCCAAAGAGTTAGCCCAGGCATGGTGTGAGTTCATGTATCAAGTAGCCAGGGGCAGAGGAATGGCGATTGGAGAAAAGACCTCATCCACAAACTCATCAAAGCCCCTGCTCGTAGATGCCTGTCTGCTCAGATTACATGCTGGTCTGGCTTCAGTCTTGGGAGTGAAGATCATATCACTCCTTTCTCAGCAGATAGAGGATCAGATAGAATGCTACGTGAGTCTGATAGGATGGAATCTGCTTGAGGGCACCTCTGCCCACAGGGTTCCCATCTGCTCTGTGATCTGAGATCTCTGAGGTCCCAGCCTCTGCTTTAAAGAAAGTGGTTTTGCTCAGCCTTGGCCAGCCCAGCATCTGGTATCCGTCCCTCTAACGCTTAATAATAGCTACATACTTTTCTTTGGAAAACTTTTCTTTTGTCCAATGGACAGATATCAAAAGTCACGGCAACTGACCTCCCAACTCAAAGACCCTGAAGACAAATGACCCGAGTGTGAATGGTCGGCTCTTTCCATGATGTCCAATGGCTCTGCAGTGCACTGTCACACAGATGGAACAGCGATTGTCTACTCTTTTTCAGAGTGACAGTTGTTTTTATTGTGTTTGTCTTTTAAAGAATTTATGAAATCAATATCAAAGCATTCCTTTACTTTTTGAGCTTGGCTCTCCAGCCTTTTAATTCAACCTAAGATCCTATATTCTTCCAATAAATGTATTTTCTGCCTGTCTTAGTTAGGGTTTTTACTGCTGTGAATAGACATCGTGACCAAGGCAACTGTTATAAGGACAACATTTAATTGGGGCTGGCTTACAGGTTCAGAGGTTCAGTCCATTATCATTAAGGTGGGAGCATGGCAGCATCCAGGCAGGCACGGTACAGGAGGAGCTGAGAATTCTACATCTTTATCTGAAGGTTGCAGGCAGAATACTGACTTCTGGGAGCTAAAATGAAGGTCTTAAAGCCCACACCCACAGTGACACACCTACTCCAATAAGGCCACACCTGCTTCTACAAGGTCACACCTACTCCAACAGGGCCACACGTTCTAATAGTGCCACTCCCTGGGCTGAGTATACACAAACCTTAACACTGCCTACATAAGCCCGAGTCTGTTTCTAGAATCTAAAACCTAAGATCTCTAACTGATATTTTTGAGTTGGAAAGAGGGAAGGCAGAACTTGAGTTACCAGCTCTTTTTGAGGCTAGATTGTGTGAGTGTGTGTGTGTGTGTGTGTGTGTGTGTGTGTAAATGTGCCTGCATGAGTTTATGTATACTATATCTGGCCTACAGAAGCCAGAGGGCATCAGATCCCCTGGAGCTAGAGTAACAGGTTCATGTAAGCCATTTAATGTGGATGCTGGGAACTGAGCCCATGTCCTTTGGAGGAGCAAGAAGGACTCTCAACTGCTGAGCCACCTCTCTAACCCCTAAACTCTTTCTTAATGACAGGGTCATTTATCACTTTATTAGTGAGCTTTTCTTTTTTTTTTTTTTTGAACAGACCCAAATGGATTATATACAAAGAAAAAGGAAGAAAAAAAATGAATGTGGAATTTTGAGGATGACAAGCCCCAGTGGTGGTAAAAAGCTAACAGGAAGATCTGCCCAAGGAAACCAGTTCTCTGCCTCTGTTGCTTGGCTTTACTCTCAGCTGAATTAGCTGGTCTCAGCCAATTATTCTCAGTTAGAGAGGTATGGTTCCTTCATGACTAAGGCTCTGCCTGATAGCCAGTTTCTCTGTCTCATTTCCCGGATAGTTCAGAGGCTCAGAAGCATGATTCTCCTCCTTTTTGTCTCTTGTCTGTCTCTCTTTCTCTGTCTCTCTGTCTCTTGCTGACTGTCTGTGTGTCTCTGTCTCTCTGTCTCTGTGTCTGTCTCTCTCTTCCTCCCTCTCTCCCTCTCTCATATGTGTGTGTACGCACACCATCCTAACATCTCAGACCGTACTTCAAGAACAGAGTGCAGGACCACACGCACCTTGGTCCTCCTCATGGCTCATAAGTCAGGAATCAAGATGAAGGCTTGGGAAATTCATCCTTTGTCTTGAATTGATGTATAGGTTAGTTTCGCACCGAATACTGTATGACAGAAACAACCCAAGGGGCAAAGATTTACTCGGCTTCATGGTTTCCATGTGTCACAGCAGGGATGGGAAACTAGCTATCTCAGTACACATGGGAATGTGTGACACTGGCTCTTTATATCACAACAGACCACAGCAGACTGGAAAGAAGCATGGAGCAGAAGTAGGCATACCTTTCTAAGGATAATCCCTGGTGACCTACTTTTACCCACTAGGGCCACCTCTCTAGGTTCACAGGGACACCTGTTCGGGACTAAGTGTTCAAATCGTGAACCAGCGAGGGAGCAAATGTGATTAACATCATACGAACTAGCGACATAAGCCACAAAGACATTGAATTCTTTTCCAAAATCAGCCATTAGCCATGCTCTATAGAAATGAACATATGTCCGCTGCTTCAGGCTCCCTGACTCGCCCAGCCAGGTATCTGAGCAATGTATGGACCACAGCGGTCAAGAATGCCGGTTTTGATATACAGCCAGTGATTTACAACCTTCATTGTCTGGGTTAAAAAGACATTATTCAGCCAAGCAAATTCCTCTGAGGCACTGAGCGTTATCAAGGTGAGAAACTGAGTGAATACAAGGGAAGGGGGGATGTGCTGGGGCTTGGGGGGGTATGTGTGGCATGGATAAGTCAGATTTTCACAGAGCATAAAAGGGCACCGGGAACACGACCAAAGGAGAGAATGGGGGTTGGACAGATAATTGGAACAAGAAAAAGGATGAGAGAGAATAAAGGAGACTCGGCTCTTAGAAAAGGCCTAAGGTATCAGCTACACCCACTTCTAATTACAGATCACAATGGCACTAATAATACCTTCACCGTGGCAGGAACCCAAAGGAGCCAACGTCTTACCCCTGCCAATTGGAGACAAAGAGAATCTACCGGGCAAAGGCTGAGGTGATGGCCGCATGGACCAGTTCTGCTTCCTTTATCTCTGCTTTTTTAAAGCGGAGGTGCAGGTGTCTAATGTCCCCTTCCTTCTCAAAATGTGAGTACTGGTTTATCCTTTGAACCTAATGGAATACAGTGAGATGATAACACCAGACACATATTCATTCAACAGACATTTGGTCAACTCCGGGAACATACAATTGGACAACGGTATCCTGGGATTGAGTGGAAGAAAAACACGACTGAAGAATTACATTCCCCTTTCTTAAAGAAGATGTCAGCCAGCAGATAGAAACGGTGGGCATTTGAAGGCTGGCAAGATGTCTCGGCTGTTAGGAACACTGGCTGCTCTTGCAGAGGACCTGGGCTGGTTTTCCAGCTTCCACATGGTGGCTCACAACCACCTGTAACTCTAGTTCCAGGAGACCCAATGCCTTCATCTGGCGTTAATTATCATTTACACTAATACACAGATATACATGCAGGCAAAAAATCATTCTGAACTTGGCTAGAAGAAGGTCATAGTTGGTCAGAGACCTTACTAAACCCCTGTGTACACAGAAGACATTTCCTGTCCCACTGCCACAACTTCTTAAGGCTACGAGTTCTTTAAAGACGCCAAATACTATTTAGTTTAGGAATTTTATTAACCTCCGTGCTCCTTGACTGATTAGAACACGAGCACAGAGTGTTTGCCTTCCCCCAACCTGACTGAGAAGCGAATCGCTTCACACAGATGAAGTATTTCCTCCAAGAGCCTCTCAGTATTCCGGCTGCCCTGTCACCATAACAACCCACACTATATAATGAAAATTTAGAGGCAACAACAAATAACGAAGAGACTCAGGCATTGACTTCTGTGGATATACGTTTTGACATTCCGAGCTATGCTCCAAACAGACCAGCTGCGGGTGTCTTCAAACATTCAGAATTTATCAGATTCTCATAATGCAGTGAGCGTGTCTACGTTTCCCTAAATGGCTGCTGTTGCATACCAGACAACTTAAAGTGTTTTGAGTGTGTCTACGCACAGCAAGGGGAGAAGCAAGCATCTATCAGGAGGGGGTTAAAACAAGTGCCATCAGAGGAGGCTAGGTAGACTTTAAAAAGTAGATAAGAAAAGCTAATAAAAGCCATTACATAGATGTGGGCAATCCAGCTTCATGCTGCTCAGCCACACAGACAAAGGCGGAAATGGAATATGTTTCACGGGTTGTCTGCTCCAGGGAAGGAGAAATCCAATCCTGTCTGAATATTAGGCATTTCTTGTAATACGTGTACAATTCTGCTACTATAGAAGCCCCTGATGATCAGGGAGATAGAAATCAGGCCTTGGAAGGCAGTTGCATGTCTTTCTTTTCCTTCTAGATCTCTGCCAAAGTTTCTGTCCATTTGACAGGGACCTAGACATCCCAGGGAAGAAGGACTCTCAACTGAGAGATTACCAACCTCCATCAGATTGGCCTGTGGACGTGTTTGTCTCAACTGAAAAAATGCCACCTCCATCAGATTGGCTCATGGGCATGCCTGGGAGGCATTTTCTTGATTAATGGTTGATACGGGAAGGATCATTCCTTGGTCAATGTCACCCCTTGAGCAGGTGGTCCAGGGGTATAAAAAATGCAGGTTGTGAAAGTCAGAAGGAGCAAGCCAGTAAACAGCCATCCTCCATCAGTTCCTGTCTCCAGGTTCCTGCCCTGACATCCCTAGATGATGGACTGCAAGCTGTAAAATGAAATAAGTCCTTTCTCCTCTAGGTTGCCTTTGGTAATCACAGCAACAGAAACATGAGCTAAGACAGTCCCCCAAGTTATGGGCTGTCGGCACACAGCGTCCACACGATTCAGGATAGAACAAGTTCGAACTCCCAGGCCGTTTCCACGCTTGCCGAGGACAATAGCTGCTGGAGAGTATTGTCTAGAATTCTCAAACCAGTGCCCACCCAACTAAAGTGTCTAATCAGTTTCAGACAATACCTTCCCTTTCTGTCTCAGGCTGACAGAGACAGGGAGAGGCTAGTCTGCGGCTGTGGGTCATCTAGGGGCTGCCATTTCAATTGCCCAGACAGTGGCTTAAGACTGTTGTATCAAACACCCTCCTTGGAATGGTTCTTAGTGAAGGGATGTAGCCACTCTTGGGGGCCCACCATGAGCCTTCCTGCTTAAGGGGCCACTGTGAACATCTTCTTAGCCACTTGCTTACAGGTCTATCTCTTTTCCTTACTCAGGTCCTGAAGGTACCAAAACCACATCTATTGTAATAAGAGTAACAAACACTCCGCATGGTCATGATTAAGCATTTTATACCCATGGACTCTTTAGGAGACCCTTTGAACTATGTACCAGAAGTGCTACTGTTGTGTTCCAGCAAAGACTTAAAAGAATGCGTTCTCCTTACAGTCAAGTCCCTTGTCTGTGGTGTAGTCAGCAAAGATGGCCTCCCATTCTTGTTCTTTGGCCCACCCTTTGCTTGTTCATTTTGCTGTACGGAAGCTTTGATTTCGTGAGGTCCCATTTATCAATGGCTGCATTATCTCCTGAGCAACTAGAGGCTTATTGACAAAGTCCTTGCCTCTGCTGATATCTTGAAGTGTTTTTATGCTAACAGTTTTGGGTCTTACAGTAAGACCTTTAAAAATAATAAACTCTCTCTTTCTCTCTTTCTCACATGCGCGTGCGTGCGTGTGTGTGCACACACACAGACACTGTAAAAGCAAAAGTAAACAAAGGGAGATGGGAAAAAAGTGGGTGGGAGACAGGGAGACTGGGTGGGAGACAGGGAGACAGGAGAGCATGAGGGGATATACTCAATATAAAATCATATACATGTACAAAAGCTGGAACACATCAGACAGAGAGATGCAGCTTAGTGGGTTGAGTGCCCAGCTATACACAATGACCTGGGTTTGGTTCCCAGCACCCCAAAAATCCCGGTGTGGTAGGGCACATGAGCCATCCCAGCTCTAAAGAGGCAGGGCAGTAGGATCAGAAATCCAAGACAATCAGCTGCTCGCTACAGGAGCTCTGGTCTCAAAATATCAAAAAATGAAAATTAAGTAAAACGGTAAACAATTTCAAGAAGTAAAGCACAGTGATTAGTAAAGAACCCAAGCTACTCTGGAATCTATTGCCTGCCTGCAGGTCTAAGTTCTAGGCAAGATATTTTTTTTTTATTGTATCGGTCATCTATGGCTGTGTAACAAGTAATCCCAGAGCTTTGTGTCTTATAGCAATTTATATTTCCACAGATCCTATGGATAAAGAGTATGCTCACAGCCTAGCTGCCTCCTCTCAAATCTGCAGCATCAACATGCCAGTGACAGTTTCCACCATAAGAAAAGTTCAGCAGGAGAAGAAGCTGTGTCCACATTCATTCGAGTTTGGCAGTGGTCCACAATGGAGGATACTGGGACTGAGGACTTCAGTGTTTACATGGCTGCTGGTTGGAAGCCAGCCTTTGGGCCTGGTCACTCGGCCTTAGCATGTGTCAGTCTGCTTCCAAACACTTAGCTGAAAGAGTGTACTAGCGAGACAAAAGTCCCGATCTGTAGTAACCTGATCATGGGACTGACTCCCTGTCCATCCACACTCAACAGGGAGAAGTAATACAAAAATATAGGTTCTAAGAAGTTGGGGTCACTACAGACCATCTCCAAAGTCTCTTATCCCGTAGTGGGCCTTAGTATTCTCATCTGCAAAATGGAGCCATCACAGGCTGCTGTGTATATTACTCCTTAGAATGGTAAGAGAATTTAAAACTCATATAAGACGGAGAGGCAACATTATGGAGCAGAAAGAGTCTGGGCTTTGCCACTAATCTTGTGCATCTGTGCCCTGAGATTCTATCTTTGTGACTCCCAGCAGGCTTCTTAACCTGCCCGGCTGGTTTCTTCTATAAAATGCGGTTTGCTCTAACTCCCATCAAAGCCTTTTCTGAGATTCAAATAAGATACCCCCATCCAGCATGCCAGTGAAATTCTCAGCACACGATCTCTGACAACCCAAGTCAATGGAGTTGTTTATTTTTTGGTTTGCAAGATTTGGAGTGTTTTAGCTCAGAGTGTCCGTCCCTCCCCCCCAATTCTTTCCTCCTATCCTGGTTATTTGGGGCATTCTGGGTTTGAGTTGTTAACTATTTTTCCTGAATGACAGAAGAGAGTCTGGCTCTTTAAGGCTGTATGAGATAGAACTCAGGCAGTCTCTCCCATGGTACACATGGCAGACCTGAGCGTGCTCAAAGCCACACAAGGGAAAGTAACTCACTGTCACACATGTTAGGAGCAGGATGTCAACAAGCAGGAGGCCCCCAGTGAAGCCAACTGAGTGCTGGGCAAAGCTCTGGAACATGCATGCCCTTCCTTGTACCTGGAAGATAGGGTAGCACCTGCCAGGCTTCCATCCTCAGAGCCTGTTGCCATGCAGATGCTGTATACAGGAGTTCCCAGGCTCAGAACCACCTTCCAGCCATCCACTCTGTTTTCAACTGCTCGGCACCCTGAGTCTACCGTGTATCCCCTGATTCTCCCAGTGTAGGTGGGTTTTCTCGAGCATCTGTTCCTCGGAGTAAAATTTATTGTTTTTAAAAGTTGATGTGTTTCTCTAGAACATATTTGCTTGGTGCATAACATCAATGCCTAAATGGAGATCTGATGGATATGCTACGTTGGTTCACTTATCTACACAGCTGTGACTGATGCGGGTAAATCAGTGTAAATATCATGTAAGCTTTTGTTGTGTGCATTTTGAGTCTATTCAAATTAGATACCAGTTACTAGAGTCTGGAGAAGGCAAGAGAGGCAAGGGGTTCAATGTAGGTGACAGTTATAATTACCCAAGAACAATAAGCATTGACATCATATGACGTAACCCAGGACTGACTGAAAAGGAACACTTAGGTTTATCAAGAATGCTTCTTCCTTCACCTGTTGTTAGGCACACAGCAAGTGTTCAACCAGAGGCTGGACCCAATAAGTGCTCAATGAACAATGCATGTTGTTGGAGGCTCCCTTGAGCTCTGCTTCTTGGTCGAGCACCAACCTGATCTCCACGGTGACTTCCTGAACACTGCCTGCCCCACCGACGAGCGACAGGTCTGGTATTTAAGCTCACCGCTCAGCCATGAGTCACAAGTAAAGATGCTCTGTGTTTGAGAGGACACGGACGCGCACTGTTTTAGCATCGGGTGTTGTTACAATACTACTGATTATACAATGATACCGATAGCATTACAAGATTTCTTTAAAATCAACCGTATTCCTCTTCAGCATCGTCTGTGGCCGTTAGGGTTTCCCAACTGAAAACATTTGCATGTAAGAGCTTCCTGATCTTCCCCAGGAGTGACTTACTGCCATTGCAATTGTTTTGGAAACATGGCTGAATACAATTTTCCATAGTTTATTTAAAAAAAAAAAAAACAACACCAGCCTCTTGCAAGGAGATAACTGGAGGTATCAACCCCACTCTCCATCCTGTCATAGACAACCCCTTCCTGACAACAAGGCACCACATTCTCTAAATTCTCCCTAACCCTTCTCATCTCCGATTATGCGTTACCACTTCAGCAACATTACAGTATTAGTTTGATTTATGGCCCAGACGCCCCACCTGAGGCCTCCAGAAGATGGCTCCCCTCCGATCGCTTCCATCAGCGGTGTAAGTGGAAGGTAATAAAAACCCGTGCGTGGCTCAGACTTTCAATTTCAATTGGAAATTGAAACTGTGCGATATGATTAAAGTTTAATCTGCGTCATCAATAAACATGTGTGCTGAAGCAACAGGGCTTGCTTTCCCTCCTGTTCGCGGGACTTGATGAGAGTCTGTCTGGTCTCCTGTCTAAATAATGTGTTTACCAGCGTTGGGATTGGCCACACCTATGCACGTGGGGTCGTGCGGCATTGGTGTACTTGCATGAAAATGATGGATGATAACCATTCTGTGGCTATGTTGGGGAAACGAAGGCTGCTTGCAGTCCAGTGAGCTATCCTGGATTTTCTAAGGGTGCAGTGGCCTTTGGAAATACCCACAAATCCAAGCAATCATCTATTCATTTATCAGGTCTCTATTGAGTGCCTACTGTGTGTCAGATCAAGTGCTTGGTCCTAGGTTCTATTGGTGATGGGGGGATATTATTTCTCCTCTCATGGAGCCAGTGATAACAGTAGAGAGAGCTGCCAGTCAAATAACCAGGCAATGAAATGAAAAATCTCCACTCTGTGAAGTTTCCACAACAAAGAAACTTGCTATACTTAGTCCGGAGGACTGGAAGATTTGACCCATGACCTGAGATAAGGGAAAGCTACCTGGGGTCAGAGATGATGAAGCTAAGATCTAAAGAGTGAATCTTATGCTGTCAACAAGGCTGGGGATGAAGCAGGGAGGCCAGAGGCGATGCAGACAAAAATGCAATCGAGTTAAGAGAGGCTGCGTTCATCCAGGCAAGGAGGCCAGATGGAGCAAAGGGAACAAGGGGTGGAGACTAGGGACGAGCCTGAGACAGCTTATGGGGATGTATAAGATATAGCAAGGGTGTTTAGACTTTCCTTTAAGTGCAATGAGGAGTTATCAAAGGGACATACACAAGACAGGTACACAGCTGCCCTAAAGACCGTGGATAGACGGATCTGCCTGCATGACGGGGTCATAAGGAATCTGGAATGGATGGACGGATATGAACAGAAGCTACATGAGTCATTCCAGGAAAAACAAAGAGTCTCTTGGAGAAAAATGACATTGGAACCACAACATAGTCACCGTGTGTCCTTTAAGCACATAATGGGTCCCTTTCCTCTCCATCTTTATGACTCTCCCTCAACGTGTCTCTGTCATCTCCGCTCGATCTCCCAGTATCAAATTACTCAAGGAAACGCAAGCCGTTCAACATTTGCCCTGGAAACTCTGTTTTTCACCCCCCCAAACACAACTATATCTCCCCTGCTCCCAAACACACCCACACACCCCCTTCCTTGCTACATCTGTTGCCATTTGCTTTGGTGTCCTTACACCTTTAGAAACACTGTTTCTTCTGCCAAGAATATCCTTTGTGTTTTCTCAGCCTTCAAGACCTCTAGTGTTTCTTTAGAGATTGCCTGTGCTCTTCTATGAAGAACTAGCTTAGATGGCAAGCTTTTAGTGGCCTGTAGTTGCTTTTAATAGCCATTAGACCATATAAACCATGAAAATAAGATGAGAACTCCTATCTCATATGCCCCCTCAGCACTCTACAGAGTAGGTACTTGTGATCTTGCACAGTATCAAGATCACAATAAATAAACATGTATTTAAAAGGTCTTCCTTTCTAATGATACTGTCTTATGCTGTTGGAAACCACTCTTATTTCTTCAGCAAGACTATTCCATTCATTGAACCTTCCCTGTTAGCCATCCAGGCTCGCTCCCATAGCTCTACGCATAACCTTCCTTCACAAGGCATTCATGGTTCCTTGCCTTGACGATGCCATCCATGTCCGCTCAATGAACCAACTAGAAGACAAAGGTCTATGCTCTCTGTTTCTACTCTCTCACCCTTTGCTTCCTCTAAGTGGAGATCTCACCCACAAGTGTTGAGGTTTGATCTTGAGATCTATTGTAATGCTATATGTGGGCCCCCAAGACCTAGAGTCTGCACATAGACCTGAGTGACCCTGCCCCCAAGTCATTTCTGATTGGTAAATGAAGATGCCAACAGCCAATAGTTGGACAGAAGAGACATGGATGGGGTTTAGGTTTCCCCAGGCTTGGGATCAGAGAGGAACTATGAGGCAAGGAATAAAAGATGGACTGAGGAGAGAGAAACCACCATGGGTTAGGTGAGTTACGAAAATGTGGCCTTCAGGGCTGGACAGTTGGAGTTAAGAGCAGCCCAGATGAAACTTAGTAAGTAATAACTCGGGGTTATCAATAGGAGAATAGATTCTAATAGCATGGAGGGTAGATTGTCAGCTACTCCAGCACAGCTGACTGAGTTCCTTGGATCGGCAGAGGCCTGAGGGCAAGAGAAAGAAAGACAAGGAGTCATCTGGTAAAGAACCAAATGCTGTATTTTCAACTGCGTAGCTCCCTTTTATACTCCCCACAAAACAGGAACACAAACAAGAACAGGAATAAAAACAGGAACAAGGATCAAAACAGGAACAAGGAGATACACTTGGCAGCCTACCACCTAAGTTTAGATTTCTCCTTTGAGCAGTCTTCTCAGGGAAATGCATAGAGATGGGGGATTGGGGATGACAGCACAGGTGCAGAGGATGGTGACTCACAGTAGATACCTGCCCAGCACGTATGCTTTTGTTTGAGGCTTATTGTGAATATGAAGACTGTGTGTCTTTTATCTGGGAACTAACTGGTCTAAGTGGGTGGGGGAGTAGAAACCCCGGGTCCAGATTAAACATTTCTACAGCACACAGGGTTTCATCAAGACAATCGGCAAAGCCCTGGGAACCTCCAAACGCCAAATTCAGCAGCAGCTTGTCGGCTTTCGTTCCTGTTTGCCAATCACTTAACATGGCTGGTTCATTTTTTTTGTCGATGTTATAAAACGCCAGGATCAAAAGCAACTTAAGGAAGAAATTTAATCTGGCTTCAGATTTCAGAGAGAGAGAGAGAGAGAGAGAGAGAGAGAGAGAGAGAGAGAATGAGTTCATACTGATGGGGACGGCACAGCAGCTGGATAGGTAGTAGCGGTTAAGTTCCTTTACTCACAGGAAGCAGAGAAAACAGGAGACGAGGAAAGGCTATAAACCCTCAAAGACACATTGGCCTAGTGACATATTTCCTCCAGAAAGGTTGCACCTCTTAAAGATTCCATAACTTACTCTAAACGGAGCCATCGACTGGAGAACCAGTATTCAAACTTATGAGCCCAAAGGGGACAATTGACGTGCAAAACCGTCACTGTCTGAAGGACATCTTCTGATCCCTTGATTTGGGCAACATTTCCTGATTCTTTATCTACATCTCTGACTGTGATTTCTCATCCAGGACGCTTTACAGAACCTTTTCTGCAATGCATAACATTTCACAAGTGAGCACAGTATACCGTGTGATTTTTTTCTTTGAACGTCTCCTTTGAAAGCGTTCATCTTTTAGAGTCCCTCCCTGAAGTATTCATCAAGGGTTACGCTGCCTTGGAAAACGGCTTTTAAATACTCCAGATGTAGTTGAAATTTTACAAAAGGCAGTGAGAATAGTTGAAAAATAAGGTAAATGGTATACGACTTGCCGTTTACGCTGATTTCATCTCAGAAATTCAGATCCTTGAAGTCCTAAAGTCAACCGTTTTCACTGCAATGACCAATGTATTTCATGCGATCCAGGTGAGGAGTTACCCAGAGTCAGGGTCTGGACAGCTCTGCCTCATTCATGGAAGGTAAAGGACCAGGGGGAAGTCTATGTTGTAATCAAGAAATCCCAGACGTGTTGTCAAGAGTCATGCCTTCTTGGACATAGGGATGTGGCTCAGTAACAGAGCATAGTCTAGTGGGCACAAAGTCCCTGAGTTTAATTCCCACCGCTTCCCAAACAAGAGTTCTGACTCGGCAACTCAGCCCACTAGGACCCACAAATAGCATATTTGTCTATGCTGAGTTCAATCTCTCTGTGTATGTAAACTTGTTCTAGGAAAATAGACTCCTCTGAAGAAAATCAAGCTTACCAAAAACTTCAGAATGCCTTGCAAAGTGGTGGGGGAAAGGGGCCATCAATGTGTGATGGTTAAGGACACAGGCCCATGACACATGCAGACCTGAGTCAGCCCCAGATCCACATCTTGCTCTTCCCGACCTTGGGTGAACCCTGGAAGACCCCTAGCATCAGTCTCCTCAGGACCAAGAAGGGCTCTCTACTCTGACTCTAGAAAGGATTAAAATGTAATGACATCTAGGACTACTTGTCCCCGAATTCTTGTTGAGGGGATAGCAGGCAACTGAGAGACAGAGGGCCACCTGAGTTCTCGGGAAGAGGCCTGGATTGGTTTGTCTCTCCATTTCCCGTGGAGCCCGTTCAATCAGGATGATTTGCAGTTGGTGGCAAACCCAGCCCCGAGACGGAAGATGCAAAGCTGGCGATAAAAACGTCATCCAAGATTTGCTACATCTTCTTTCCTCCCCCTGACCTCCCATTAAAAATGATTTGTCGTAAGGAAGAAAACAAACGTGATTAAAATTTCCCCATATTAAATACCTGTGTGGTGATGGCAGGCATGAAGGGGGCCCTCTGGAAAAAGCTTAGATTCATCAACGAGGAGTCGGGGGCATGAGCAGCTGGCAGAGGAAGAACGAGAATCCAGTTTTGTGTCTCTGCGACCTCGGGCGTAACTTAGCATTTTCCTTCCATCTGTTGGAATTCATCTCTCTCTGACTCTGCTCAACACACACTGAAGGTGTATGGAGCACCATGGGGAAGCACCATAGCATTGTGCGGGCAGCAGGAGCTGGGGGGAGGCAGGGTGAGTGCTCCCACCGTATACTGCCTTCCAAAAGAGAGGGGGCGAGTGCCATACCCCTCAGAAAGGTGATAGATCTCTCAAAAAGCCATGCAGCCAGTGACATAGCTTATAAAGCCCTCTGCAGCCCTTTCTAAACAAAAACCATTCGCTTTCTTTGGGTCCGTGATAGATCAATTGCAAAAATATCCGTCAGCTCTCTCTGAATTTCAAACTCTTGCACTGCAACCTTGCAGGGCTTTTCACCCAGAAGTAACATCTTTGAGGTGGAGTGTTCTTACGGCTGATTTTAATTAAAAGAACTCATCAGAGATGAATATGTGCCCATTGTGAGGTACCAGCCTAAGAGGCTGGGGTCAGGCATGCCTCCATTTTCTCTTACAAACAAGCATAGATTAGTCCGTTAGATGATAAGAAACACACAGCCCAACTACCACTTGCTACTTAGCCAGTAGCCAACTAACTTCCAGACATATGAGTGAGGAGAACAGGGGAAATTCCTCTCCTCCTCTCCTCCTCTCTCCTCCTCTTCTTCTCCTCTCTTCCTCCCCTCACAAGAAAACCCAGCTGACATTAGGCCATCTTGTTGTGAAATTCCCAGTGACCTCTGGGTAAATTAATATAATAAATATTATTGTTCAAAGTCACTTGTCAGTGGTGGGGGTCGTTATGCGGAGAAATGATTGCATAATCTGATGGCGCCAGTGCCGCCATGATAATGAGTTTGGGCGTTGGCCTGGGGGATTAAAGGAAGACACAGACTCAGGTCATTTGTTAAGAGAGAATGCCAAAGCTTTTACTGAGCAGGTTCAATATATACACCAAACCTGGGAGGGAAAACCACCAACAGGAACTCAACTGGGGGTCAACGGTTTGTCAAGTGGAAAGTCCCTGCCCAGGGCATCACACCTACAACAGGATGTTTTGTTCTTAGAAAAACTGCAGAACGTTACTTGACAGCAGCAGCATATGGAAAGTCTCAGCCAGGGCATGGCAGCCCTTCGGGGTTCTACAATAATCCATATGTAGTATGATGCCTTACCTCTTGTATGTTTTCCTAGAATGTGCTTTCTGAATCTGCACTCAACTTCATCAATATATCCTAAAAGAGGCAGTTCAGTTGTTTTATTTTCTGAGTTGTGGATCCTTGGCTGTTGGGAAAAGCTTTTCCTGAGAATCCATACTAACATAATTTTATCTGGAAAAGACCAGCTTGTTCTGTCCCTTGAGAACCAATAGAGAACTTCCTACTCTCTACAAAACCCAACTGCCTGAGAGCCAGGGAGTTTGTTATCCCCTCCAGGCTTAACTGCCTGAGGTACACTGGGAGGGCATCTGTTATCCTTCCAGGTACCAACTAATTGCTGAATTTTTTTTTTCTTTTTCAAGGTGACTATAATCTGCTGGACTGGCTGGAAATTTTGATCGATAGTGGGAGAAAAATCAAAAGAAGACGTAAGTTTGCTGAGCCATACTCTTACCCTACTCAACGGCAAGAGAAAGGGTTGATTAATCTGGATGGATCTGTCCAAGACCACATTACGGAGGCAAAAGTGCCTGAGGCCAAAAAAAGTTCATCTGGACTAAGATTGACAAGAAATCTTTTCTACTTTCTCCTCTTCTTCCTGCTTCTGTTTCTTTGTCTACTCATCCTCCTCTTCTTTCTCTCCTCTCCCTCCTCCTCACCTTACTCCCCACGCCCTTCTCCTTGTCCTCTTTCTATTCCTTTTCCTGCATCCCTTCCTTTTTCTCTTCTTCCTCATGCTCTTGATCTTTCACAGGGAAGGACCATTTTCCACTGCCCTGCTAGCTTCTTGGAGGTCTAAAGAAAAAAAACCCTGAGTATGGAGAAACAATGTATCTATTGGCCAAGACAGGCACCGGAAATTATCCAGCTGGTCTTCGGGGCTTACAGGAATCACTGTTGGCTTGAGAGCAAGATCCCTACATGTCCTTTGAGTGTCATGCATGTTCCTCAATTAGATCCCCTATTACCCTCTACAAAGCCACTCCAGTTCACAGACCTTCTAAGAAAATTCTGTGCCTCGGGAAAGCGTTGCTGATATTCCACTGACAGATGGAGAAGGGAGTGTTTGGGGAGGCTTTGGAACCTGCCAAAGAGGACTGCAGATGGACTGAGGCACTTTAAATGCAGACACTGAGGGAGAGTTAGGAGGAAATGTCCTGACGGATACAGAAGCCATTAGATTGCAGACGAGAGTGTGTTTGTCAGCACGTCTGTCAGGAGGTGACTGGCAGGTCTGAGGTGTCCCTCTCTTGACCATGAAAGCAGCTATCATCAACGGATTGCAAAACAGAAATGTGAACACGTTAGGAGGGATAACTGAACATTTTCTTAACACAACTCATTCTTGAAAGCAGAAATCTGCATCCTGCAAGTCTTAACGTTACGGGTCTACTGCAAAGTCCTGTCCACTTTAAATCCTTCCAGTAATCTCATTCACTACACCCCTTTCCTTCATCTCATCTCCCCGCCATCACCCCCACCATGAATACTAGAAGTTCTCTGCCTCTGGATGGCTGCAGCAGACCCTCTCTATGGGGAGTTTCAGCTCCCTTTTTTACCTCAGATAATCCTTTAGGTCTCAGCTCAGGGAGCCCCATCTCAAAATATTAGAGTCACTCCCTGGAAGTTTCCATGTGATGGTGCCTTCTATAGGCAGAGCTGGGTATAGCATCACTTTTCTTCACTAAGTATAAGATGAAGACAGTCGCAAAGCAACACTTGGCAGTCACAGCTCCAGAATGTTTGGGACATTTTTACTCATGAGTCAATTTCTGTGAGTTATAATAAATGACAAACAAAACTCTGAGTCGAGTCTTAATTATTATTATTATTATCATCATTATTATTATTTATTGAGAAACGGTCATATTACTTAAGTCTGGCTGGCCTGACATGTGCTACATAACCCAGACTGGCTTTGAACTGGTGGCAGTCTTCTTGCTCCACCAGTGTCTCAAGTGCAGGGATTATAGACGTGCACTGGCACACTCAATTTCACTATTAAAAATTCATCTTGTGCCAGGCAGTAGTGGTGCACGCCTTTAATCCCAGCACTTGGGAGGCAGAGGCAGGTGGATTTCTGAGTTCGAGGCCAGCCTGGTCTACAGAGTGAGTTCCAGGACAGCCAGGGCTACACAGAGAAACCCTGTCTCAAAAAAACAAAAAAAAATTAATCTTGTTTTTAAATAATACAAATACGTGCATGCCTACAAATTATTTCTATTATAGCGTGGAAAAAAACCTACACTGAAGACTTGAAATGGTAACAGATACCATGACTGTCAATAAGCCTGTACTAAAGGCACCTCAGTCCTCCTGGGGAAGAAACAGAGAAGTTATAGCCACCCCAGGCCAAGAAGCCTGTCGTGAGTGGATTGTGTTTTATCCCATTTTCCCAAGACCTAAGCTGGAGATGAGAGACAGGTTCTTCCTTTCAACTAGACCTCAGGAATCACTGTAGAACAGTAGCTCAAGAACAAAGCTCTGAGAAGCCAACAGAGTGATGTCTGACACCTTCCTGATGGTACCTGGAGCAGCAGACACTGGAAATAGGTGAGAGCCTCATCCTAATGAATTCACGTGTTGGACCTCTGAATACTTCCGTAATTGCTTTATATAAAGAAGCCATGAATCCATGCCCTCTAAGAAGACAGGCTTCCGACCCACTCTTTGTGGAAGAGTACTTCCGACACCCTGATGTTTGTTTCCTCAGCCCCAATCACAGGCTCTGTACCTTGTTCACATCCTTGATGGCTGGGCTCTCAGAACTCAGGAGACTGTGATTTATTCAAACTAAGATTCCCAAGATTAACAACCAGTTATCAACTTGGGTCTTGTCAACCCAGACTCTGAATTTGCTGGTGACGTAGTAATCACCTGCCCTGAGGTACCTGAGAGGAGGGAAGAGCCCACTCTCAGCCCTCAGACTCCCCTGAGTATGTCATTGAGCCTCTGTGCCTCAGTTCCCTGGGCCATGAGACAAGGACAGTGACAACGAGTCTCCTGTAAATTGATCAGAGAGAATAAGGTATCCAACTTTTGGTCAGTTAGCCACTTATTCTAAGTGTCTGTTGTGATGACCACAGATGTGACATCATCCTATCATTTGACCTCATCATTTGCTAAGAAACAATCTGTGTGGGATGAGGAGTTAGGTGTCTGGTACTAGACACACACATCAGTTATCACATGTATGGTGGGTTAACTCAGGTTTCTGTTTCCAACCTCATGTTGACCATCTTCTTGTCTTTGAGTTGCATGCATTGGCCATACGGCAGGCACAGATATTTCCCATTGACAGAAAAGTTGGGTAAAATATAGTCTCACAGTTCAGATATTAGCTCAGTCTTGGGACTTGGGTGATTGACAGGAATTTTATTGCAAATGTGAAAATCTGCATCTCGTTCTTCCTGGGCTGGCACCTCTGTGATCTAGTTTCACGCTGGTGTGTTGGAGATAATGGGACTCTAATGCCCTTGCTGGCTTTGCCTCAGAGCTGGCTACTGTACCATCGGCTCAGATAAAGGAAATGGTTGGGTCAATGACACTCATATGCCCACTGCCTATCAAGACAGTAGATATTCTCAATGCCAGAGATGATATTTACCAACGTGACAGTAATTCCACCAATGTTTATTGGGCTCCTACAGCGGGGAGGGCTGAGTGGATGGAGTGCCTATCTCATGGATGGGTATGAAATAAACTCTTGTTTAATTGATGAATGGAGAAAGAAAAGGAGGAAGGTAGGAAGGGAGGGAGGGAAAGAAGAAAGGTATGCAGTAACTTCACTGTGGAATCATAAAGTTTTCTCAATCAAACCCATAAGAAATTACTTAGAAGAGATGGAAGATGAGCCCCCAGCCACTATAAATGAGACCTGAACCACAGGTCCAGGTCTTATTGTTTGCTGAATAAAATCTGAAAATTCTGCCAGACAACAGCATCTCAGGCAGAGCTTCGCCGGCAGCCATCCGCACAAGGGTCGCTATCATTTTCCCATCGTTAATGGATAAAGTTCAATCTGTGGAAAGGTCACTTGATGGAGGACAGAGAAGCTTGTTTGGGGCAGTCACAGGAAAGAGGCTTTGAAACCCAGGGACTGAAGGGCAGTGGTATGGACTCGGAAATATTTACCAGAGATGCTGAAGCTGAGGAAGAACTGAACTCTGGGAAATGTAGGCTGGACACTAAAAGGAAATAGCCCAAAAGAAAGGCAGAGTAGCGGCTTTCCACGCGGGTCCTAAGGGCTCCTCTGCACTGCATCCTGTGAAAGCACCACCCCTAAGGGCTCCTTTGAGTAGCAACCCGCGGGAGCCCCGTTTCCAAAGGTTCCTCTAAACAGCATCCCACAGGAGTTCTATCTTTTATTGCCCAGATCTGATCCCTGCATATGATTTGCATACGTTCCGGAAGACTCTCTTAGTCACTTTGGGGAACCATATCCAAAAGGCATCGGGTTCGGGTTCGCTGTTATAACCCTCCCAACCACCCGCGGAAGTAGGATGACCGCTGTGGGAGGAATATGGGCCTTGTGTGACCACGTGACCACCATACTCGATAGAAATAATTTAAGGGACGGAAGATTCGCCGTGGCTCATGGTTTCAGAGGGTTGCAGCCCATCATGGTGGCTGCTGTGGTGAGAATGTGTGGTGGACGCTGTTTGTACTATTAGGGACTAGGATGCAGAAAGCAATGGAACTTTGGACCAGGTAGAACATTCACAGACCTTCCGCCAGTCAAGTCTCTCCTCTGGAAGGCTCCCCAACCTTTCTCTCCTGGGGGGCGGGGAGGGGGGGAAGCAAGCCTGTGGGGCAGCAATTCAGATCAAACTATAATATGTCAGTAAGACTGAGGTTCAGAGACGTGAAGTGATCTGCCCTAGGTCACACAGCCTCTCTCTCCAAGTTCCAAGTTGTGAGAAACACAAACCTCAGACATGAAACTTTCACTTGATTTTCTGTTTTGACTTCAAGGCTGCAGGACAGACAGAGCATGTGAAGGGGAAGTGTGGGCAGTGGCTTTGAGAGAGAGAGAGCGCACATGTTCTGATAATAGTAGCAGTAGCGATCGATAAAGACACCGATATGGCTTTTATATCTGTAAAGAGAAAGGAAGAACACACCACTCTGGCTGCAGCAGACTTTATCAGGAGGCGCTGATTAATGAGCAGAGCCTAACGCAGCTTCCCTAATCGACGCTGGAGATTTCCATCTCTGCAATAGACTGCGGCGGCGTGCTTGGGCATCGGGGCCGTTTCCACCCTGCCTGTGATCAGCTCATCTCTGTTTTAAAATTAAAAGGTCACTAACCACATACATGGAAGAGAACAAGAAAGAGGGGAAGTTAAAGGAGCTGCCGAGGCTGGGGGATAGTTCAGCGAATGAAACACCTGTGGCTCAAGTGTCACCACTGGAGTTTGCGCCCCACCCCAGCTCCCATATAAATGCGGGGGTGGGGGAGGGGGGATGCTGTGGCCCGCCACTCAAGCACACAAGAGATCCAACACTCAAGAGACCAGATGGAAATCTTCAGAATGGGCTGGCTAGCTGGGCTAGCCAGATTGGTGTGGTATCTGAATTCAAGTGAGAGACCCTGCCTGCGTGTGTAAGATGGAGAGCCATCTAGGAAAATGTCCAATGTCTGTCGATCTCTGACCTCCACAGACTCCTGCACACACGTACATGCACATTTGAACCCACACTGTGCACACACACACACACACACTCCTCTCAAAGCAGTTATTAATCATGGGCATGACCCAAAATGATACTCGACTTGGGGTCACGGTCTATGCCGACCAAGAGCCAAGGTCAATCACCCTTCCTTGATTAAAACAGCAAAATGTAGTAAAAGGCAGGAAGAGGAGATTTATTCAATGTGATCACATTAGGAAGAGGAACAAAGAAAAGGTCCTGTGAGCTCCGTAAGTCCATCTTTGGGGAACTGAAGAGAGATTGAAGAGAGAACCAGGCTTATGCACATCTGCGCAACGCTGATGAAGACGAAGTCCTGCCCAGGACAGACCCATCATTGTTTGGAAGTCCACCTCGTGCTGGTGTTCTGTTAAGTGTTTGAAGAGTGTGAGGTTTCTTTGCAGGAGCCAAGGTCTCACCTAACTGAAGTCTTTCCTCCTCCCGGCTTGAAATCTTGAAGACATTCCCATGTCTTGGGGTCCGCTGTGTCACTAGCCTGATAGATTGAGGGACACAAGTGTCTCGTTGGAATATCTTCGTTTCTGTCAGGCTTTTTATGAGAATGGGGTGTGGGCATATTAACTGTGGACAGCTGGACATGAAAAGGGTGGGGCATATCCAATGTCAAACATCCAAGGTCATGAATCTTCGTGAATCAGAGAGATTGTTCTCAGACCCCACCTGCCCCAGCCCCCAGTACAACCTGGCCACCCAAAATCATGGGGAGGAGATGACCTTGTATGAGTTGATAGAACCCAGATCAGACATACTTCCTCTCAACCGTCAGCACTCTGCCCAAATTCTGAATACTTCTTGGTCTGGTCCAGCAGCCAGGAAGAGCAGCGTTCTTCAACCTTGTTGTATTTCTGTAACCCACACCTTTACCTCTGATGCCCCTCTTGTAATGACTCTGGTGTTGCTTGCAGTAACTTCCCAGTGGGCTGTGGTTCCACATACCTGGAGCTTTGCCATGGCTCTGTTTGGTTTCCACATGCAGAGCCATGTCTGTGACATTGTGGGTGCTGTACAAACACTTTCTGGACTGAAGAAAAATGTGTTAGGACAAGAGCCTCCTCCATTCAAGGATACAGGCTCATTCTCTGCTCTGACTGCCTGTTTAGTGACAGCCCTTACAAAATGAACCTTTGTTCTTAAGTTTGGATCAACACGTAAGCATTATGTACATCTATCCGACTCCATGTAATATCTAGCTGGTGTCTACGGGGCATACTGATCAAGTCAAGACAATGAGCATTTCTATCTTTTTATCACGTTTTTGTTTGGCTTCTCCCTTGGGGGGAAAAATCAAGCATAGCGACACAGGATTGCTATCCCAGCACTTGAGAGACTGAAGCAAGAGGATGGCAGATTTGAGACTAGTCTGACTATGCTGGGATAACCCGTCTCCAACAACACAAAAGTCTACAGCTTTAAAGATGCATGCATACACACATGCACACACAAACTCACACATGCATATTCATGCATTCACATATACATACACACATATATTCTTTCACATACCACATGCACACTCATGCATACACACATATGCACAGACATATACACTGACTCTCTCTCTCACACACACACACACATACACACACAGAGTTCTGTTTTCCCCAGTTAAATCCTTGTGCATCTTCTTATTTTTAGAATCTGATCCAAGCTGACTGTGGTTTTTAGACTTCTGCCTGAGTGTTAGACATGCTTTCTGCTGAGCAACAGCACCTGTGTGTAGCCCTCTGTGGCTACCCCTCCCACACATTACATATATTTTCAGGTCCCCCCCACACACACACGTACACCTTTCAGCCCCAGCATGAGTTGCTTCCTTCCTTGATCTTTGCCAAATTCGCTTTTTAGGCAACCTTTTACACTTACAGAAGCACGACATCCTGCAGCTGCTTTTGCAGAATCTGTAGGCTCAGCTCCTTCCTCACTGGCTTCCGCAGCATCCAACATCCATGCCTCCATCTGGCTTCTCCATAGATTCCACTCTGTGAAGTCCACACAGGCAGAACCTGGGCTTTCTCCCCATTGCTAGATTCCCCGCTGCTTAGCATGATGCTGGAGAATGGATAGTTAGTAACTACTGCCTTTGGACACTTAGTAACTACTGCCTTTGTGGGAAAAAAATGCAAGCCTGGAGAGCAAGTCCGTGGGTAGATTCCATTCACATCAATTAAAACAAAAATTCCTTATGCTCCACCAGGCTATTGCAGATGGGAGGAGTTCAGATCTCAAGTCTGACAGAACCTCCCTCATTCACACTTACTTCTCAAGTCTAGTCTTTCAGTGAAGCAATCTGACCATTTGCTTATCACCAGAGACTCCTGGCCCTGACTCAGGGGAGCCGGGACCACTGCTAAACATTATGGTGCATACTAACCAAGGCAAACATTTCGGGTCCTGGCTCTTTTACAAATGGCATTATTCAAGCCTCTGGCTAAGAAACAATAAGTTATCCTAGGGAGTGAATAATAGCAACCAGCTCAGCGTCTAGAACGAGAGCAAAATTTGAAGCGCTTGAGAGAATTGTGCTGAAATTGCAGAGCCAAGAGGCTAAGGGGAGGAGGCCGTCCAGCTTCATACTCGCACAGAGCCCCAGCCCTGGCCTTGAGGCCACGGGGGAGGAGAAAGGGGCTGAGCACAAAAGAAAAACCACACAGAGACCTTGTATTGTTTTGTTTAAGTCTAATTACAGAAAGCATAAACACATGGAGAAATCTTCTATAATTAACCACCCAGAGATAATGATGTTTAACATTTAGCTGGATGCCCTTTTAACACTCAGAGAGACAGGCTTGAGGGCACCCCTATTATTTCACAGCCAGCCAACACCCCTCCAGCCAACAGCCCAGCTACAGTGAAGCTGGGAAGCCGATGGCATAATTCTAGAACGTCAGCTGACTGTGGCACTGGTTCGGAGATTCTTAGCAAGGTGTTCAAGCCTTGATTCCCACATCTATGAGCTGGGGACAAGAGTGTGCTAATCCCTCTCTGTCAGAAGGGGAGGTGACCCAGTCAAGAAGTGTGTGCAGCACCGGCATGAGGAAGGACCTGAGTTTAATCCTCAGCACCCAGGTAAACAGCTGAGCCTGGTGGCGTGTGCACTTGATCACCCAGTCTAGCCAGCCTAATTGGTGAGTCCCAAGCCTCCTAGAACGAGCTAAGTGGCACCTCAGGACAACATTTGAGATTGTCCTCTGTCCAGGCATTCATACTCAGCAGATACATCAGGATAAATATGTCATAAACCTGATGTATTGAAGATTATCAAGCAGTGTCATTATTGCTAGCATAAAAGCTGTCATGATGGTATACCAGCAATGGCAACTTCTTCTCAGAACCATGTTTGATGGCCAAGGGTTGTGGTGAATGGATTTGCTTTCCCTCTTTTGTTGGACATAAGGGTTTATGGCAGCAGCAGCTGACAGTCCTCCCTGTCAGTCTTCATCCCCTTCCCCTCCCTTTCCCTTCCCCTCCTTTTCCTTCTTTCTCCTCCTCTTCCACCTCCTCCCCTTTTTCCTCCTCTTCCTTCTCCTTCTTCCCCTCCTCCTTCCTCCTCCTCCTCCTCCTCCTCCTCCTCCTCCTCCTCCTCCTCCTCCTTCTTTTGATTCTGCTAGCTGGGGCTACAAGATGATTCAGACCAAGAATCTCCAGAAGAACAAAGAGAATAGATATCTGCTTACAAATGAATGCAGCCATGGGTGGGACATCATGGCAGATGGGTCCCCAAGTAGGAAGGGAGAAGAGAGGAGGGAGGTGAGCACTGGAATTCTAAGGATGGGTTGTTTTTGTTGGATTGAGGGGAAGAATGGTGGGCTCAGACCACAGAAACAGGAGGATATTTTAAAATACAGTTCAGCCCCTCTTGCTCTGTCCTAATAAAATCCATTCCCTGCCCCCACCACCCTGGTTTATGCGATCCAGAATGAAGGTCTAACACCTGCCTCTTTCTGTCCCTACCTGTTCTATGCTCATCTTAATTAAGCCCCATCAACTTCCTGGCTGAACTGGAAGCCTTCGGTGCTCTTTTTAGCCTGGGGCCTTTGCACTTTCTGTTTATAGGAAATGTTCTTCTTCCAAGTTTTTATATAATAGAAAGTTGATGATTCTAAAGCATCTCCTGTCTGTTCTACTGCCACTACCTGGTAGCTCTGTGGAGGAGGACATGAAGGAGGGGAAGGAGAGGGAGGAAGAGAAAGAGGAGGGAAGGAGAGGAGGAGAGGAGGAGAGAGGAGAGAAGGAGGGATGGAGGAAGAGAATAAGAGGAGAGGAAGGAGAGGGAGGAGGGGAGGAGAAAGAAGAGGAAGGAAGAGAGAGAAGAGGAGAGAAAGGAAAAGATGGAGGATGAGGAGAGCAAGGAGGGGAAGAAGGAGGAGAGGGAGGATGGGGAGGGAGGAGGAGAAGGAAGAAGGGAGAGGAAGGGGAAAGAAGGAAGGGAAGAAAAGTGGGGGTGTCAGCAGCTGCCATTGCCAGTAACCTTTGGCCAATAACAGGGGGGTCAGCAAATCCACACCATGACACTGGGTTCTCTTAAATCCTTTATTTTCCCTTTATAGATTTTACTTCTATCTGATGTTATATATTTTTATTTAAAAAAACACTATTTCATTTGTGTGTCTGAATGCACACACACACACACACACACACACACACACACATGCCACAGCACACAGGTGGAGGTTAGAGAACTACTCTCGGAGTTTCTTACAAACAGTTTCTTCTTAAGTATATGTATATGGAGGGGCATCCACACATGCAAGGGCCCAAGGAGGACAGGACTGGTGTTGGAGGCCCTGCAGCTGGACTTACAGATGTCTGTAGGTGCTGGGAACCTAACTCTGGTCCTCTGCAAGAGCAGTGTGTGCCTTTCAGCAACTTAAAGAGAAGAATGTATAATGTTATGGGACCTACCAACACTGGCACGTAGTAAGTCAGGTACAATCAGGGACCACTATGAAGGAGGAAGCCACAGGAGGCTAAGTCAAGATGGAATGTTACACAGACAAGCAGGCACTCGGCTATGGCCCCACAGCAGCAAGGAAACTGCATAGACCATTTATAACCTTGGGTTCCTGGTCCTCGGCTGGCCCTTGCTAAGTTCTGCCCATTCTGCTTCCTCTAGGTTCCCATGAGGCCTTTCCCCTTGGCACAGCAAACCTACAATTAGCTTGACTTAGCTGTAAAGGTTTTCTTGATGTTTTATCAAGGACATCTGATGAAATCCCTTGGCCCGTCTGGGCCTTCAGTTAGCCTACACATGGAGACTATTGGAAGCAACACTTTTCCACTATTGTGACCGAAGGCCCAGGGTTCTGATGAAGTGGACTCACATATTTCCTAGGGAACTGAAATGTAATGAATGAACACTGATGAGAAACGATTCGTTTCCCCCAAATTTTATGTGTGCAATGGTCTCTGGTGGCTTCCTTACTTGGATGTCACCTTTGCTGTACTGTAAACGTAGAGAATGGGTTTTTTAGGACTCTCATACTTACATGTTATATAACAGGACCCAGATGCACAGAGCTCAACCTAAGCTCAGGGGCTTGAATTTCTCTGTCACTGAGCTTTCTGGAGAGCGATCACTTGTTTGATTGGGGGAGAGATTTTTTTGTATATCATACTCAGGTAACTAATTTATAGGAAATTAGATTCTTCTAAGTAGAGATACCGCAAACGACAGCAAACATAATTGGATCTCTCTCCGATGATTTAGGAGACACTTCTGAATGTCACTCCCTTTTACTCAAGGCTCAAAAAAAAAAATCTGGATAATAAAATTAAAGTCTTCCATTTGCTCATTAGAGCCTTCGGGGTGTTACATGTCTGTGGGACCCAGTCCAACCATAAATGTCATATACAGTTTCTTGGATTGTTTATCAGAATCACTGGAGTCCCATTGGATGGTACAAGAAAGATGCATAGCTTCATTGTTGCTCAGAATCCTCCTACTGGCTCTGTAGTGGAACGCAACCCGCTGAGCCGGTTAACTCCGGATCCACTCCCTTCACTCAGGAGACCCAGGCGGTCACAGAAAGCAGAGTTTTCATGTTTTATATTTATTTAATATTTCAAGCCAAATCTCATGAAGCAGTGGAATTTGATAATTGGTGTGTCATAGTTATTATAAAGTGTCATATTGTTAATGAAAACGGTAGGCATTGCTAAGTGTGTCAGAGCATGAGGAGCCAAAGCCCTTGCACACTCCTTAAATGCACATTCTTTGTGCACACTAAGTGTACTCCCAGAGATCCAAACTCTTTCCCGCTAACAGATCGATATTTTATGACACAGGACATGACATATTACCCACTTTCCTCGTTGTCATGGGAAAATAATCTCTCACCTCGTTGTCATGGCAAAATAATCTCTCAAAGCAGCTTAAGGAAGGAGAGGTTTGTTTTGGCTTAGAGTTAGAGGGGATAGTGGCCAGGACAGTGGAGAAGGATGGGGCATGACTGAGAGACCATGGCCACGTGCCATCCACACTGAGGCAAAGACTGATGGATGCTGGGAATGCTGGCACCCAGCTCCCTTTTCCTACTTCACTTTTTATTCGATCTTAGAATTGGCTGGTGCCAACTACACTCAGGTTTCTCCCTCCCCAGTTAAACCTCTTTGGAAACGCCCTCAGAGCACACCCAGATGTGTGTGTGTTGTGTGTGTGTGTGTTTCCAGGTGATTCCAAATGTCACCATGGTGACAGTGAAGATGAGTATCTCATGTCCCCTTAGGGGAACAATTCAGTCTCTACTGACAGAGAAAGATAAAGAATCGGGAGAAACTCAGAGGCTCAAGGATGTTTCAAGGCACTGAATCACACAGACCTGAATTTTTATTTCACCTCTTTTCATAGGGGCATGACTCTGTGCTGTGTTTTTATGGAGTCCTTATTTCTTTCTTTCTAAATGTTTGCCTGCCATCACACCTATCCCTTCTCTCACTCAGCCTTTGTGAGGTGTCTACCATGCTTCTGAAACTGTTCTCCTCTAGGCAATGAATCAGAAGTGGGCCTGTCTTCACAAAATATTTTAAGCAAATGACCCACCCTAAGATCAGAGTTGACAGTGGCATTATCTAGAGGTGCATTCAGGGAAGGCTTTCTAGAAGAGGTGACATTTATACTTGGCACTAGAGTGGCAAGGCGAAGTTAATGTCCAAGTGTTCTCTTGAAAAGCAACCCCATCAAAGTTACTACTTTACAACATCTGACGTTAGCCACAAACCATCTAGATATCCATCCGCTGATGGAAGGATCATGAAAATGTGCTGCACTTAAACACTCACACAGTGGAATATTATTCAGCTCTTAATAAAAATGAAATCACATAACTCACAGATCAACGGATGGAACTGGAAACAAGTTTTCTGGATGAGGTTATCCAGACCCAGAAAGACACATTTCACATGTTTTCTGTCCTCTGTGAATACTATGACCTTTGAAACTTCAGATATGCGCGTTTCATTTGGAACACTTACAGAGGTCAGGAAGTTACTAAAAGGCTATGGAGGGGGACTTTTAAAAGAGGGGAAAGAGGAAGCAGGAGAGCTGGCTCAGTCATCAAAGGCTAGGCTTATAACCAAAATACAAGAGGGGAAACAGAATGTGCTGGTATGAAGAGTTAAAGAAATTAATGAGACAGGAAGAATTAAAGTACAGTTGGGGAGCAGAGAGCAGGGTAGAGAACAAGATATGATGAAAAACAGATAACACCAAAGACCTTTAGAGAAATATATATGGAAACCTATCATTCCAGAAGGTTCCTCAATTACATAGACACACTTATGTATCAGAGCAACAATGCCCCCACTAGACCTCACAGGCTAACAAAGGAAAAATTCCAGTGTCAGGAATACTTTCTTTGGAGCTGTTGGCCAGTACAGTCTCATAAATTCCCAAACAGTATAGGGTGTTGCCATTGCTCTTGGTTATCTTCCGAAACCTGGTGGTGAAATCCCACTGCCGATAACTCCATGTATTTGAGTCAGAAATCATGGAGAAATCAAGGTAGTACTGGCTCGGAAGTGTCCTCTACACCAGTTAGTTTTCATGGTGTTGAAAGTGTCATGGATGCTTCTAGAAGAATCATCACAAATCATGCCTAGCTGTGAACTCTGTCAGGTACAATGGTGACTGGCAGGACACACCCATGAGTGAGTACAGCAGTGGCACAGACATCACAGGAGCAACCAACCCCTTTCTGATTGGATTTAAACCCTGCTCCACACCGTGAAACCATACCTTGGCATCATTACTGAATCAACCAAAAGCCCAAGGCTAGATGGTCATAGACCCTAGATGAGAACCCACTACTAGTATCTTGCTAAACGGAGATGGAATTAAACCAACTTCTAATGACTGCTTATCATGCTCATACATAAGTGCATTCCTTGACCTTATGAAGAAAGAAGTTTCTATTCGCTGTAGATGCTTATCCACAGAGAAACTCGAGATGGACCAGTGCACAGAGCGTAAGAGACTGCAGAGTGTTCTGTCCTGAATGTAACAGAGATTCTGTATCCTCTCCTCCCAAGGCAGCGGGATCACCATGGAAGAGAAATCAGAAGGAGCGTCAGGCAGAAGTGGCAGATGAAGACATGGAAGCATTATCTTCTGTACACATCAGGGCAGCTGCACATGTTCATTCACAGTAGTCGTGACGGCATCTACTGTACAAAACCTATGCAAAGCAAACCAGACAAAACCCCCAGCATAGAGAGGGGAGTTGAGAATCCACCCTCATCCTCAGCCATGTAACTATTGACAGTTGTTTAGCTGCTGGGAACGGGAGAAACAGTGTTCTTTAAGTGTAACACTTGATAAACTGACTGTGACCCATGGGAAGACCACATGCCCAAAATATTGGAGCAGCACAAGTTGGTCATGAAGGATTAAAAACCACCACCACCACCACCACAACAACAACAACAACAAAACCCACAAAGTTGGGTAGGGAAAGAATAGGGTAGATCTGGGAAGAGTCAGGGAAGGAGGTATGAATATGCTCAACACATGTTGGGCAAAACTCTCACAGATATAATAACAATATTTATAAGGGAAAAATAATCATTCAACAACAGCCGAACATATAATCTAATTTTAAAGAGGGGGAAGTTATGAATATGACATTTCTCCAAAAATGATACACATGGGAAAAGGTGCAGTGTTAATCACTAAGGAAATTCAAATCAAAGCCACACAAGATTTCAGACTCACTGGGATGGTACAAGCCCCAAAATACAGATCACTGGATGCTGAGAAAGCCATGGGAAGTCTGAGAATACTGCTGGAAAGACCGAGAGAGGGCTGAGTTGCTAGGATACATTCAATCACTCAAGTAAAGACCTACTGCATGACACAGCCAGTCTATTCTGGTACATATCACAGAGAACCGACATACATGTGCCGACGAGTCTGTGCACAAATATTCACAAGAGCATCATGTAGCAACTGAAGGCCTAAGCCACCCCACGTCTCACTGATGGTTGAGAAGGATAACCCAAAGTATTTTATTTCCCTCCAGCAACTGAATATTACGCAACCATCGAAGAGATCCAACACTGATACGTGGCACAACACAGATGGGCCTTGAAACTACCTTGTTAAGTGAACAACATCAAAAACAATCCAGAATTACTCATGGGACTGTCTGGAGGGAAAGAAAAGGAACTAGTGGGAGAGGCATAGAGAGAGGGGGGAGGCGGGTGAATAGAAGCAAGGAAAGGGATACTATGTATGCTAGGTGGAATTGTTAAAATGAAATGTATCATTTTGTATGAAGAGCACTTGAATGCCCACCTAGTAGCTCATAACCAGAGCAGGCAAACTGTAGAAACAATGTAGACGGATGCTTACTGGGGCGGGGAGCAGGGTTCCAGAAGGGAATGCACTGTGGCAACCGGGTACTTTGGGGATAATGAAATGCTCTCAACATGGAGATCTCCGGACACACTTTAAGGTGTCAGATGAGTGAGCTTCATGTTGTGTGAAAACAAACACAAAAAAGCAGGAAGTCACAGCGGGTGTAGTGTGCAAGGAGCAGGAAGTCACAGCAGGTGCAGTGTGTGAGGAACAGGAAGTCACCTCAGGTGCAGTGTGTGAGATGCAGGAAGTCACCTCAGGTGCAGTGAGATGCAGGAAGTCACCTCAGGTGCAGTGTGTGAGGAGCAGGAAGTCACCTCAGGTGCAGTGTGTGAGGAGCAGGAAGTCACCTCAGGTGCAGTGTGTGAGGAGCAGGAAGTCACAGCAGGTGCAGTGTGTGAGGAGCAGGAAGTCCTGGCAGGTGCAGTTGTGTCAGCGTGGACTTATTTGGACTGCAGTGATCTTAGAACATTTGAGGCCTTTTCAGTTCAAGGCCCATCAGATGACTCCCAGGTACCATCTTGCCTTGACCTCTGTGGCTTTGAGGATGCGAGTGTTCAGGGAACAATGACCCAAGCAGAGACCCCTGTTTGAGTCATGCGGTTTCCCCAAGTGAGCTGTGACATAGAGCAGAGGAAGAAAATACATGAAAGATAAGGTCACGCGCAGAGACAAGAGAGGGAAGAAGAAAAAGGCCACCTTTTCCTCCCCTTAAAACCCAGGTGGCTGAGGGTGGAAATAATGGACGAAGATTAAAATGTAATTCTCACTTACAAGCTGCAGAGAGGCCAGGGGCCGGGAAGGCAGCCCGCCCCGGGGGATGCTGGGAAGGCAGTAACTCACCAGCAGCCCAGCACAAGAGCGGTGCTTATTAAAGGTCAAACGGAGCCAGCAGGGGCAGGGTGGACGGAGGTAATAAAGGGACACAGGAACTGGGGAGCCATTGCAAAAGGCTGATTCTGGATAAGAATTTGTTGCAAACATGTCAGAGGCCAGGCATTCGAGAGTGAGCAGATGCGGGCTGGGACCTCCGCTGGGAATGCCTGAGACTGAAAGCACTGCTTTTTTCCCTCCATAGCTGGTAGTTTTTCCTGGCCCTGTACAGAGGTCAACAGGGCATCAGTGAAACACTGGCTTGAATAAGAAACAATTGCCAGCGAGCCACTAAAATAGCATCGGAAGCCCTCTGCCTAGCTCATCTGCTGAGGATTGGAGAAGCCACTGAACTGCCACTGGTCACGTGACCAAGGAATGACTGAAACTCCCATAGGTTCATGTCTAGCTCATACGTCACCATCATCGTAATCATTCTAACAACCGCTGCCACCACTACCATCATCACCATCAGCACTGGCATCACCATCACCACCGTAACCACCACCGCCATACTTCTATTATCTGTCAAACATTACGCACACCTCACAATTCCACTGAATCCTCTGAACAACCGACACAAGGCAGCTGGTACTGCTCCCACTTCAGTGAGGAACGCTGAGATCAAGTCACTAGACTCCATCACGCCTTTCCGCCGGAATGCGGAGTTAGGGCTCGACACCCGTGACTCCGCCCCTAAATTCTGTGCTTTAAACTGCCATGGCTCAGCAGCCTTCCACAACAACCGAAACGAGAAGTAAGCACCTACTCTGTGGCTGGCCCCGAATACCTCCTGGAGACGGATGCCAAGTAACGTTTCCTCTCAGAACCTCAGCCCTCTTGTCAGTCCCGTCTGGAGCTGTTCCTGTCATCCTTACCGTCGAGGGTGGTTCCCTGTCTCCTGCCTCGAGGGAGATTCACTAAGATCTATTTGCATATCGACATAGATATGACCTTGAAAGATGGAAAGTGCCTTGATGGCTGTCTCTCATGTCTTTTGAGGCTGCATGTCTGTGTTTTCAGGACCGGCAGGTGTCGTGGTTCTGAGCTGAGGCCGGAACAGACCGCTTCATCCCTCACCGAACCTGGGTAGAACTGAAAGTGAAGTCCATGATGGGGATGGGGGTGAGAGGGGCTAGCCTGGAGCAGGAAACCAGCTCTTAGCCAAACCCCTGGCTTCCAGTGAGCCCCTGTCATTGGAATTCCATTAATTCCAGTCTTACCCTGGAGACACAGTGATGCTGCATTTTTATATGCATAGATCTCTTTCTCTCCTTCTCTCCCCCTACTTCCCCTCTCTCTCTCTCTCTCTCTCTCTCTCTCTCTCTCTCTCTCTCTCTCTCTC
>NW_021604612.1:4673581-4736089 GCF_004785775.1 Grammomys surdaster
CTCTCTCTCTCTCTCTCTCTCTCTCTCTCTCTCTCTCTCTCTCTCTCCCCCCTCTCCGTGTGTGTGTGTGTGTGTGTGTGCATATCTACACACATGCATAGATGGATAGCCAGAAGACAACCTCAGAGCCATCCCTTGTTTTTGAGGATGGGTCTTTCACTGGCCTGGACCTCTCTAAGTAGGCTAGGCTCAGCTAGCTGGCCAGCAGGCTCCTAAGGTCACCTCATCTCCATCTCCAAGTGCTGAGATGACATTCACAGGCCACCACAACCTGCAATTTCATGTGAGTTTCCGGGTTCAAACGCGGGTTCTGATTCTGGAATGGCAAACAGTTTACCAACTGTAGTACCCCACCTCTGTCTATCTCTGTCTGTTTCTCTGTTTCTCTGTGTATCTCTCTCTGACTGTCTCTCTGTCTCTCTGTGTCTCTGCATCTGTCTCTGTCTGTATCTCTCTGTGACTCCCTGTCTCTCTCTCAGTGTCTCTGACTCTCTGTGTGTCTTTGTCTCTGTCTCTGTCTCTGTCTCTCTCTCTCTCTCTCTCCTTCCTCCTCCTCTCCCTTCCCCTCCTGATATAAAAGCACAGAGACCTTGTAAACAACAGCTTTGATAGGACGTGTGATGCTTGTGGTACCCAAGTCCCTCCTCAAATTCTAGGCTCTCTGGTGCTGCCTCACTCAGAGCATCTCCCCAGAATTCAGTCTATCGAATTCCGGTCTCTACAGCCTCTATACTTTCATTAAAGCTCCAAGAAGATACTCAGCCCCAGGCAGGGGATCCTGAGAATGTGGGATCCCAGGCCCCAGATAATATATCTAAGCTTTTCTGCCTCCAAAGCTTCTGGGTGGCAGGCTGCATGCTCCCCAGACTCCTGTATGGCGTGGAGACCCATTGCCTACAGCAGCACCTATAAAGATGAATTCCTTCCCTACTGTTTATCAGTTGCTGGGTTTGTGCTCATTCCTTTAGCTTCTGCTTCCTAAGATCAACTCCCAGAGAAGCCACCTACACATCTACCATCCAGGACTTACAATGGGTTCTGATTTGGTAGAGTCCAAAATAGGCCCAACCACAGCATTTATCAGGGATAGATTGCCCATGGAAAAGTGTAGTGTTCAGAGTTCAGACAAAGCAGCCATGGAAAAATTTAATGCCACATGGGAGACTTGTCCCAGGCCTATGACTTTACTTGGTTGTGAAGGTGATTAAAGGTCTCTGGTGTCTTTTACCTGATGTTGACAACTTGTGCTGTATAATCAAGAAGGGCAAAGGCACCTAACCAAGTACCCAGCTGTGGCTTCATTGTTTGCTGGCAATCCCAGTCATTAAAAATGGTCATGGCTATAGGATTGTATCGCTCTGCTAGGAACTGAATCCTTGGAAGGGAGAGGTGTGAAGTTCATCTACTGAGAGAAGCCTAGGACCTTCAAGGTCACAAAGCAAGTCATTTCTTTGACCTTTGACCTTGATGATGTCCATGTCCTAGGGAGGGGCTGGCATCTTTCACTAGGGAGCTGAGTAAACACCAGAATTTGAGTGAGAAGCTGGAGAGGAAAGTAGTCCATGGGAAGATGGATTCCCGCTAATGATAAGAGCCCGAAATAGCATGTTTGAACCACAAAAATTCTTTACTTAAGCTCTAGAGAGGAAAAGAAAATGGCTGTTGCTCCAAGTCAGCTCTCTACAGAAATTTCCCATGTGGCATCAGGAACAGACAGGATTCTGGGAAGTGTAGTTCCAGCTATCTAAGTTTATGAAACCACCATAGTATGTGAAGGACTTCTGGGTTATAAAACATCAGACTTGGTCAAAATTCACACTCAGGACCAATGACACAAGGAATGTCTTGCAGTGGCTTGAAATTTTTGTAAAAAGTAGCTAATTCTTTCTCCACCACCAAAGACTACCAGAGAGGCATACAGCCAATGTAGTCGGACACTGCAAAATTCCAGAGTGTTGAGTTCACACTGCTTATGATGTGAACAGTACTTCCTGGAGGGGAAGTTCTACTTAAAATCCAACCACACCCACCTGTCACAGCACTGACTGATGATAAGAGGACCAAGTCCTCTGGACCTGTGATGGATCAGGATGATCTGAAGACTATTCAAATCATACAGACGATTAAAATATCATTATTAACAAGACTAAGGAGGAGATCCAGATGAATACAATCTGGTCATCATAATGATGTAGACAGTCAAGAGGGTCTGGTTATCACAGTGGTGCAGACAGTCAAGAGGGTCAGGTCATCACAGTGATGTAGATAAGAGATAAAGTCCAGAGATTAGATAGGAAGCAGAGTCCATGGGAACCCAGAAACTGTGGAAACCTCCTTGTTCCCTGGATTCAATTAGGCCAGCCACAAGACCAGCAGTCTGTGGTCAGCAAGGAAATAGATAGTATTGGAGACACTGACATTAGCTTCCATGGAGGCAGGGGGTACCCACACTTGCACACATGCTGGCACAGTTGGGTAGAGGCCAGAGGGGTCAACCTTAGTTGATGCTATCCCTCAGGAACCAGTATATATATATATATTGGAGGCAGGCTCTCTTGGGAGCTAGATCTCACTGGTTAGCCTAGGAGGGCAGCCAGGAAACTTCAGGGATCTGTGCAGTGCACAGATATAGAACACTGGGATGATATGTGTGGGCCGCAACACCTGACTTTTTCTGTGGGTTCTGGCTGGTGACCAACTGCAGGTCTCCAGCACTGCCCACTGTCTAACTGTCCTAGTTAGGATCACTATCGCTGTGATGAAACACTACAACCAAAGCAACTTGGGGAGGAAAGGGTTAATTCAGCTTACCCTTCCACATTGCTGGTCATCATCAAAGGAAGTCAGGATAGGAACTCAAGCAGGGCAGGAACCTGGAGGCAGGAGCTGATGCAGAGACCATGGAAGGGTGCTGTTTACTGGCTTGCTCCCTCATGGCTTACTTAGCCTGCTTTCTTATAGAACCCAGAACCACCAGCCCAGGGATGGCTCCACCCACAGTGGGCGGGGCCTCCCCGTCAATCCCTAATTAAGAAAATGCCTTACAGTTGGATCTTATGGAGGCATGTTCTTAATTGAGAATCCTTCCTTTCAGATGTCTCCAGCTTGTATCAAGGTGACATAAAACTGGCCATCCCAGGCACCAAGTACTTGGCTGACTGAGTCAACTCCCCAGCCTCAGGAGAGCACCTTTTGATGGATCTAGAAACAGTGGAATCTAGACAGGATGATGGAATTAAACCCTTGTTCCTGCCTCGCACCGACTCCCTCTTCTTCTGATACCCCAACAATGGTTTTGTAACCATTTAGGCTTTCCTACATCTGAGCCAGTTCCCAAATAATAAAATGGAAGCTTATTCATTTATGAATTACACCTTTGCCTTAAGCTAAGCTTGCTCCCCTACTAGCCTGTAACTAAATTAACCCATTTATACTATTCTATGTCTGCCACGTGGCTGGTTACCTCCCCTCAGTTTCGTATGTCTGACTTCTTCCACATCTCCCATGCCTGACTCCTTCCCAGAATTCCTATCTCTCTGCCGGATGTCCCGCCTATTAGATCCTATTGACAGGTGATGTTTTTACACAAGGCACAAGAGATTATCCCTACAGTTTCCCTTGTAGAATGACTGCCCTTTGGCCTCAACTCCAGATAAGAAAACTGAGGCTCACTGTCAAGGCAAAAATGCTGTCCCAGCATCAGAGAGTGGTGAGGCTTTCAGGGAGCACATTTCAATGCTGGAATTAAGCAGTTTGCAGACTCTCCTGAGAGCAGAGAAGAGCTGACCCAAGGCAGCAGGGCAAGGTCGTGTTTGGGGAGACTCTCCAGCTGTAAGTGGAAATTCATTCTCCCCTTTCCCAACCCTCTTCGACCAGAATATAAGCACTTGTAAAAACACACGTGGGAGAGAGCGGAACTCATAAACAACTAATTCTCTCCCTGTGTTGCTTTCCCTAACGTAGCCCCCCGAGTCAGCATAACCGTTATCTGTTTAATCTGATTTGATGTCGTGGTGCTGTTTATTTTATGATTTTTTTTCCTTATTGGATAATGGCTGGCCTGAAAGGGCTCTATTGATTCCTCAGCTGCAGGTTTATCAGGTGTGAGCCAGCCTGAGCCCTTCACCAAATGGGGTCTCCATCAGATCCTTATCTTGCCCCTCCACAGCTTGAAGGAGTACATTTAGTTAAGGCTGCAGGGATGGCTCCTGCGGGTTGCATTCCCCTTATAATGAAACAAAATTAGAAACTGCTTTGGATTTTTAACATTGTATCCACTGCTCGGAATTACCCACAGAGGAGACAGCACAAAGGAAGGAGAGGTCTCTGCTGGGGCCTAACAATAGCTATATAACTTGTAAACCCGATGAAGCAGTCAGAAGAGCTGACATTGGGCATCTGGTCACCCCCAGGTCTGTTCTTCAGCCCTAAATGGGGGAATACCATCTACCTACCCAAGTGCAGCAGGCTTGTTGATGAAACAGATGGTCCTTGCAAGAGAACGCCTGGGGGGCTGACAATATGGCTCCACAGGAAATGGTGCTTGTTACTAAGCCTGACAAGTAAGTTCAATCCCCAGGACCTACATAATGGAAGTGGAAAAGCAACTCTTGCAAAATACACACACGCACACTCACACGCACACGCATACACACCACTTTCAAAATTAAAATACTTGGGAGCATATTATCGTTGACTATATGTGCTCAGACTTGGTCTTCAAAGGGAAGTCAGACACAAATCTTGTTTTCCCAGAGAACCCTTGCACTGTTTCCCATCTATTTATTCGTCCATAAAACATACACTGAGAGACAGAGATTGCCTCCGCCTCCTGGAAGCTCTCCTGCTAGACGACCTACTAAACACTGCACAGCCACTATGTGCCCATGCACATGTTGCTGGCCTCACTCCCTGGATCTGACCATTGCTCTTATGAACTCCACCCCCTTCAGGTGCATGCTGACAGCGATCAGCGTACTAACCCCTGGCTTTCTTTCTGTTCTAGGGTTTGCTGCAGGAGCTGTGGCGGTGCATAGGTAAGGCTGGACAACAGTCACCGAACTCTTGAGCTATGGATGAAAGAGGCTGAAGCACACCTTCTCACCCCTCCTGTTCTCTTGGTGGGCGAGCGCATTTCTAAAAGGCTTTCTACATCATCTTCAGAGGTCCTTGGTTGAGTGTGGGCCCCTGCTAGCCACATAAGCAGTCTGTTTAGTAACTATGGGGCTGAGGCTATGGCTCAGTAGTCAACACGCTTGTCATGTATGTGTCAGGAGTGGAGTTCAGATCATCAGAATCCACAGAAATGCTCGTGGCCTACATGGTGGCCTAACCTTTGTCCCAACTTCGGAAGGATTCCCAGAGCAAGAGGGCTAGACCATCCACAAGCTTGGAGTTTGATTGAGAGACCCCCGCCTTAATGAAAAGAGCAGACAGTAACCAGCTCCCACGTGCACATGTATCCACAGGTATATGGGGACAGACACACGGAGACACACACACACACGCACACACCAAACTAACAATAAAATCCCAGCACACCTGTGGGCGGGCTTTATCTCATCACCCCTTAACTCGGCATTTCAAATCCAGCTCTCCTGTTCCCTGGATCCTCTTCCCAGTCAGACCACCAGCTGGCAGGCCATCCCACCCAAATTCTGCTCTCAGTGGATATTCTGAGCTAAGACTTCCACGCTTTCCTTCCACAGAGATGTGGGGGCCCATTCCCACCAATAAAATAAAGGGCTCCGTTTCTTGTTTTCCACAGTCTCTCCACCCTACTCCCAGCTGATTGGCTCAGAGAAGAATGCTTGACAGGTGCTACAGCCAGTCAGATGTTCTCTTTGGGGGTGGGGAGGTGTTGTTGGATCCAGGCACTGTTCTGTTTCTGCTGCATGCTTGGAAGGCTGTAAAAAGCCCATGTTGGAAGCATACAGATGCCCAAGAACCAGAGAAAACTAATCTGAACAACAGAAAAGAGTTCCAATTGTGGAGAGGAGAGACAGGAGGGAAACTACCAGGCTCCCAGCCATTTTCTAAACTTCGGTTCGTGTTCCATCCTCTGTTGGTTCTCCTTCTTACCTTCATGTACTTTGAGGCCCTTTTATGTTTCCAATAAATTCCATTTTCGTGCTTACACTCACTTTAGTGGTATTGTGTTATTGCACCCAAATAAAAACAATAAATATGCGACAGCATCTTCCTCCAGAGAGCCGGCAGCTGACTCATAAAACAACGACAGTAAACCTCAGTTCCTTCTAGCATCCCCTGCGACTGTAGAGAGATAGACCTCTTTATCACAGACCTCTCGCATGTCCCCCACCAATCTCGCCGGTTCTTAATAACTGCAGTTGTTGGGTGATCACTGGGCCATCAAGATGCCTCCATGGCGGATAAAGGAGATCTTGCTGAGTTCTAACTCTGAGACCCACATGATGAAGGAGAGCACCACCTTCTCTAAACTGTCCTCTGATCCCCATGGGGTACACACACACACACACACACACACACACACACAAATGTTTAAAGATTATAATTACAGGATCAGAAAGATGGCTCAGTGGTTAAAAGTACTTACTGCTCTTCCAAAGGATGCAAGCTGGGTTCCCAGCACCCACGGCATACATAATCACCTGTAGCCCTATCTCCAGGGTATCCAATGCCCTCTTCTGGCCTCCAGGGACATCAGTCACACATGTAGTAAGTACACAGACAAACTTTCAAGTAAAATGTGTACACACATATGATAAAAAATAAATTACAATTCACAACCTGCTCCTTGCCAGACAGAGGGCACAGGATAAGAGCTTCACATGAGTCTTTTTTTCATTCGTCTTCGGTGAGATGATTCCGTTCTTTACTGTTAGGGCCACAGCAGTAATTATGCAAGAATATTTCAAGCTGTGAAAATGTTGTACAGAAAATAATTTAGGAGTTGTGATAAGGGAAAGAGCAGCCGTGGTGGGAGAAACAGATCTGACGGTGTTTTAAAGGGAGAGGTGGTCCTGGCTGGGGGGTGGGGGGGGGGCTGAAATGATTCAGGTGAAATTTCAAGCATGAGAAAATATAAGAAGATGCTCCCCTCACCTGGGAAACACTATCTCAGGCAGAAGGGAGGTAAGCACAAAGGCCTTGGAGCAGGAACAGAAGGAAGGAAAAAATGACTGATGAGATTCCAAGAAAGGCAGCTCTCCCTGACCTCGGGACAGCATCCCTGGCTCCCACATGCAGCGACTTCAAACCCATTGCACAGTGGCCCATTTTCCAGCAACTCCTAACTAGCCAGTAGTTAGCAGAACATTTACTTTTTAATGGATGCTCAAATTCGGGGACTCCCCAGACGGTTCGGTGGAGTCAGTCTGGGGCTGTTACTGAGAGCGTCTGTCTGGAGTAGGTGTTTCCAAGTTCTTGGCATCTTGTTCAATAAATGGAAGAGAGCGTGTGCAGACAGCAAAGTGCCAATGAGTTTTATTCAGAAGTGAGTTAAAGCAAAGGCTAGATACATAAAGAGACAGCAACAGGCACTAAGTGGGATTTGCTCAAGAGCCCTGGGCTACTATCTGGATGTCAGCTTCGCCAGCATAGCTGACTGAGTTCCTTGGATTGGTGGAGGGCTGAGGGCGAGAGAAAGAAAGACAAGGAGTCATCTGGTAAAGAACCAAATGCTGTATTTTCAACTGCATAGCTCCTTTTTATACTCCTCACAAAACAGGAACACAAACAGGAACAGGAATAAAAACAGGAACAAGGATCAAAACAGGAACAAGGAGACACACTTGGCAGCCTACCACCCAAGCTTGGATTTCTCCTTGAGCAGTCTTCTCAGGGAAATGCGTAGAGACGGGGGATCGGGCACAACAGCACAGGTCCAGAGGATGGTGACTCACATCTGGAATTTTCTTCAAGGATCCAGTAGAAAGAGGAATTGGCCATTAAGGGGGTGATCTATGGTCAGTTTCCTGTTTTGATTGACAGGCCTGGGTTACATAAGTCTTTGTTACTGCTCATGTCTCTTTTCATGGTGCATCTAGTTTGATCATAAACCTGCCCAGTCAGACATAAGTAGGATACAGTTTCCCTCGAAGTTCATTTTGAGGACAAAGCTTGCTTTTCTGCACGTGCAACCCAAAACCAGTCCAGGTTGGATCACCCTTCTGTCTCTAATTCCACAATATGTCCTAGGAAATTTTAAAATGAAAAAAAAAATAGGAAATTACTCAAGAGGACATGACTACTAAGGGTTTGTAAGGCACTATAGGTCAAGCTGGCCTGTTAGAGAGATGTGGACGCAACCTCCATGCTGGTGAAGTCCCAAGTCACTAAGCTTCTTGCTAGAAAGAGGTATTTATTACCTCAAGCCAGATGATGTCTGATGCCCTGGTTACTAAGCTTTCTCTGTGCTTGCCTGCCTCACAGTGTAACTCAGATATATTTTCCCAAATTCTCCAGTGATTCTGTTGCACAGAAAGGACAGAGAGCAAAGAGACTACTCAGATGTCAGTAAAGTAGAAATTTTTTTTTATAAATAAAAGCAGGCACAATGGAGGAACCCGATGGCCATTTATCTCCTGAGTCTTGGTTGAACCCCTTTGTTTTGGAAGGTCACTGTCTGTATCTAGGTGACAGTCTCCCAAGAGAGGAGGTCTGGAAAGGGGTGGAAAGATGTGGTCATGTCCTAGTCCAGGAGGGCTTCAGTATAGGACACCTGTTGGTGTGTCTGGATCCTCCCTGGGTGGGGCCCTCCCCACCACATCCTCCTTCTCCACTTCTGAACTCCATGACACCACCACAAAATGTTTACACATTGCTGCATTGTATACCAACTGTTATGTATCCAGTAAACTCTCTAAAGGCAAGAAGTGCTCTTTTTTCCCCCTGTGACACCTTGTGTACCTTCTAGGCCTTACATCAGATGTGGTCTCCCAAGCAATGACTCTTCCTTCACTCCACTATGCTTCTGCACCTTCACCTGGGCAGTCGCTTAAACAGTAGAAACCATTGCCTCAGGTTTCAGCAGCATGCACACAGTGGGAGCATCCCACAGTGGGAGCATCTTGAGTTTGCTCCAGTACCCACAGATGTGCTTTAATTGCCCCTCTGTGGCACATGCTGCTTCAGACACTGGCTCTATGAGAGTAACGGGAAGCAGACCGGCTTCTGTGCAGCAAGAACGGCAACAGTGTGGAGGGGCAGAAAACAGCAAAGTATGCATGTGCAGGACAGTGAGATGGGGGTGGGAGAGGGGGGAGGGAAGCCGCTACAGCAGTGGTTCTCAACTCCCCTAGGTCTTAGGTAACCCTTGGGAAAGGGTCATTTAACCCCCAGAGGGGTGTCGATCCCCCGAGTTGAGGACCATTATGCAGAGGATTGGGCCCCACAGGTTGAGAAGCGCTTCGTCGTTGGTTCTCGACACACAGGTTGTAAGCTGTATGTTTGCAAACACGAAGTGCGGTGCCCTTGACTCTCCTTAAAGGCACCACTGGGCTGTTGAAAAGAGAGAGAAAGAGTGGAGTGCAGATCTCAGTCAGTAAGGTGCTTGCTCTGCAAGCACAAAGATGGAGTTTGGAGCCCCAGAATCAATGAGGACATATGGAATCAAGATGTCTAAAAAATAGGTGTATGGTACTGCTTGGGGGTGGGGAGAGCGAGAGCGAGAGCAAGGCAGACAGACAGATGGACAGATGGACAGACGGACAGACAGATGGATCCCTGGGACTTATTGGCCAGCTAGTCTACCCTACTGAGTTCCAGGCCAATAAAAAACCCTACCTTAAAAAGTGGATGAGACCCTAAAGAGATAGCTCAGCGGTTAAGAACGCATACTGCTCTTGCAGAGGACCCGGCACCAACAGTGAATGGTTTCCAACTCCCTGTCACTCCAACTCCAGGGGATCTGACTCCTTATTCTAGCCTCAGAGAGGATTTTTATCCATATGCATATACTTACACACACACACACACACACACACACACACACACACACATTCTCTCTCTCTCTCTCTCTCTCTCTCTCTCTCTCACACACACACACACACACACACAATTAAAAACTAAAATTTAAAGCCAAAAGTGGAAAAGACTAGAGCATGGTTCTCAACCTGTGGGTCATGGCCTTCTCGGGTGTCAAATGACCTTTTCACAGAGGTCACCTAACACCATGGAAAAATACAGATATTTACATTATGATTCATAACAGTAGCAAAATTATAGTTACAAAGTAGCAACAAAATAATGTTATGGTTGGGGACCACCACAACATGACAAACTGTACTAAAGGGTCACAGCGTTAGGAAGGTTGGGAAGCACTGCACTAGACATTGTCCTCTGGTGTCCACATGCACAATCACCCCCCCCCACACACACACACATGTGCACCCCAACACACACACAAAGGAGGGAAGTAGGGTCTGGTTATGGGGCATGGCATGGCCCATTTCAACAAGGATGGTGGTTTGGATGAAGTCATACAGCGGGGTTAGTGGGAAAGTGATCAGATGATGAATGTCTCCAAAGCAGGACATCATCCCAGCACACTGTCCAGCACATGGAAGACTGGGGCTCAGCAGATGGTGGTGGATGGAAGGATGAAGACAAAGATGGACAGCAAGAGGAAGAGGGTTAAGTTCAGTGTGGGATGCTCATAACTCCCAGCCTGGGCAAGAAGTGTATGTGTGTGCACATGTGCATGTGTGTGTGCATGTGCATGTGCGTGTATGAGTGTATAAGTGTGTGTGTATATGTGTGAGTGTATGTAGGTGTGTTTATGTGTGTGAGTGTATGTGGATATGTGTTGTATGTGTGAGTGTGTGTATGTGTGCGTATATGAGTGTGTCTGTGTGTATGTGTGTGCATGCATGTGAATGAGTGTGAGCATGTGTGTGCATGTGTGTGCATTCTGTCCTCTCCACAGCATCCCCCGCCCTGCAGCTCAGGCATGATGGGTGCCCTTGTAGGCACAATGGAGGTAGAAGGAAGATTCAATCAGAGCAGAAGCCCTTGTTCTCAAAAGACCCCAGTAGAAGGAGTCTTCTACTCCTCAGCATGGGGGCTGAATGCACACCCATCCCCTTTGGTTTTTGAACAATACACTTCCGAATTACTCTCTGCCTGGCAGACCTACTTAAGGTCTATGAGTCTCTAAAAAGTCTCTCCCCTCCCCTCTCCACCCTGTACTTCTCAAAGCCTCCAATTTGAAGTATGACTAAGTGAAACCTTCCCTGGGCTGACTCCTGAGATGAGCTGCTATTAACACACACACACAGACACACACACACACACACAAAACACACACACATGTATGAAGATGTATACACACTCACATGCATGCATACATGGATGCATGCACACACAGGCACACATGCACATGCACACACATGCACATGCATGTACACACATGCACATGAATGCACACACATGGACACACACGCAGATGTACATACATGCACATGCATGCACACACACACATGCACACACATACTGATCTTTTTTGCAGTGGCAAAAATACATCAAAAGTGAATACACAGAAGAATACAAACAGGTAAATAACTACACAAAGGCGGGAGGATCCCCAGCCTCGACAGTGCTCAAAAAAAAGTGGAGACTGTGCAGCCTAGAGAGGGTGTCTGCTTCTTCCTGCCAAACAGGCACAATTAGAAAATGCAAATAAGCCAACCTTGGCAAGCATGCAGGGACACAGGCAAAAGGATGGAGACTTCAGACAAGGGCAGCTATTCTGAACGAGGCTCAAAACATGGCCGTCGTCCTCAGTCCCCAAACTCTCATCTAGGACTGAGCAAATGGCTATGATATCTGTAGAGATATTTATCCTACCATTATCTGTAATGGGAAATGTCAGCGGTCACCTTAACATGTAATAAATTATGACAGTGTCTATCAGAAGAACAGATAAACACACAATAAATTATATGGCAAAGATAATTCGTGGCCCAGTACTACCCACAGGAACACGGAGAAATCAAATACCAGAAGAGAGAATGCCAAGAGCAGAAATAAAATAGAGAACTTCACACAAAGATCAGAAGCAGGAGAGACTGAACTCCAGCACAGCCTACAGGACTATACTAAAGAAAACCAACAACATCATATCAACAATAGACAAGATTTTGCCACATGGATGGGGGAGGGGAAATCTCCAAGGAGTGTCTCAGGCCTTGGTCACCTATTTTTGTTTTTCTTGTCTTGAAATTGGAGGTGGTGGAGGTCAGAGCTCATCGTCAAATATCTTTCTGTATTTCTGTCCATGTGTTTTGAGAGACTCTTGTTGAACCTGAAGATTGTTGCTTCAGCTAGACTGGATGGCCCGTGAGCCCTCATGATCTGTCTACCCTGCCCTCAAACCCCTAGGGTTACAGCTGTGTGCAACCACAACTGGCTTTTGCATGGGTGCTAGGGAACTGAACTCACGTCTTGAAAGTGCTTGGCTCACTGAAGCTATTTCCCTGGCCTCTGATGCTGGTCTCTAGGCTGTTGCTTGCTACCTTGGTCCTCTCTTTGCTAGACATCGTTACTAAGCAACGTCAAAAATGTATCAATTTTCCTGATCCATCTTAGACTCAGCTGGGAAGAGTCTCAGTGGGGGACTGGCTACATTTGGGTTGCCTTATGGGCATGTTTGTGGGGTGTTCTCTTAATTAGGTTAATTGATGTAAGAAGAAGTCTCAGCCCGTTGGGGGTGGCACCATTCCCAAGGCAGGGGGTCACGGAGTGAATAAGGGTAGAGGAAGGGAGCTGAGAGTGAGCAAGCAGGCATGCATATGTTCATTTCTCTTGGCTCCTGACGGTGGATGCGGTGTGACCAGCTGCTTGAAGTTCCAGCTTTGATTTCCTCCCAGTGATGACTGAGGAGCTGGAACTGTGATCGGAAATAAACCCCTTCCTCCCTGGATTGCTTTCTGACATGGTATTTTTTTTTTCTCAAAGGAACAGAGATGAAATGAGAGCATACAGTGACATCTCTGAATTTGCAGTAATGCAGGCGCGGGGGGGGGGGACAGAGACAGAGGACAGAGACAGAGAGACACACAGAGACAGACAAAGAGACAAAGAAAGACAGAGAATGTAAATGATGTGGCTTGTTAATGTTCTGCTACTTACACTAATCGATTAAATACAACGTCCTTGGATTAGGAGCAGCAATGGTAGAGAAATAAGTGGTACCTGATGGATGGGTCCCATTGCAGTGTAAGAGACACACATTTCTACATGCTATTACCTCTCCTAGATGATGGGATGCAAAAAGCGTTATCTTCTGTTTTTACAAAACCTACAGTGTAAGAAAAGACATGAAGACTGCAGTGAGCTCGGATCATCTGTGAGGACAAGAGGAAGGGTTGAAGCCACAAAGGAAAGAGGAGATGAAGGTGCTTCCTCCGAGCCCATTCTGTCACAGCCCAATTCAGCTGCCAGTTCAACCTTGTGTTGATGAGTCCAGTGCCCAGAGATGGACAATCTTCAGGGCAAACTGGTTCCCTGGACCCAGACAATATGGTGGGGATGTATTCTAAAAACCCTTCTTGTTAAAAGTATTCTACTTCAGCGGGGCAGTGGTGGTGCACGCCTTTAATCCCTGCCCTTGGGAGGCAGAAGCAGGTGGATCTCTGTGAGTTCAAGGCCAGCCTGGTCTACAGAATGAGTTCCAGAACAGCCAGGACTCCACAGAGAACCCTAGCTGGAAAAAAACATGATATAGATAGATAGATTAGATAGATAGATAGATAGATAGATAGATAGATAGATGGATGGATGGATGGATGGATAGATGGATAGATGGATAGATGGATAGATGGATAGATGGATAGATAGATAGATATAGATAAAATTTTAAAAAGTACTCTATTTCAGAAGCTACTGGTTCATGAATGCCTTTTATTATGCAATATAAGGGCTATTTATTTATGCATTTTCAATCTACTTAGGATTTATAAATTTCTAATGTTGTGGTTTAGAGATAAAAACAACCTCAAAGACTTGGATGTGAAAGATCTGAACTTCAACCTATCAGTGTTTAGAAGTGACAGATAGTGATCCTGCTGACATCATGGATGGATCCATTGAGAAGGTCTCAGCTGGATGTCACACCTTAAAGTCTCTCAGCCCAGCCCCTTTCCATGCCTCCTCTCTTCTCCCTGACTGTGAACTCAATCTGGCCAGCTGCCTCACACTTAGGATGCCATGCCTTCTCCACTCTTCCCTTCATGAGTTGCTTTTTGTCAAGTATTGGGCCACAGCAAGAAGGAAAATACCTAATGGGGGGGGGGGGGGAGAAAGGGAGGCTAGGGAGGGACCTTAACAGACTAATTGCATTATGTGTAGTGAGATGAATAACAAGTATTAAATATAAACCAATCTGTATCTCTCTCTCTCTCTCTCTCTCTCTCTCTCTCTCTCTCTCTCTCTCGTATGCATGTGAGGGAAGGGGTGCAGAAGCCTGAGGAATGGGTATCTTCCTCTGTCATTTCCACCATTATTTTTTCTGAGACACACCCGCACTGACCCTGAAGCTTGCTATATTCAGTGAGGATAGCCAGCTAGCAGGTCCCTGTGATCCGACATTCCTTGTTTCCAGCACTGGGGTAATGGGTCCACATCCTGCACCTTGCTATTGTGTGGGTGCTGGGAATCTGAACTCAGGCTCTCGGGCTTACACGGCACTGAGCCATTCCCTCAGTCACATTAAAAATTTTTGTAGCCTTTAAATAGAAACACGTGTTAACCGTTGGGTACGCTGTCCAAGGTACTGAAAACAGAAATACTAACAAGCATACCCAGTCCCCAAGGAACAGAAATGCAGCCAAGAGTAGTCAACTGGTGTCGTGTGCAAAGTACTAGGATAAAATTTGCAGAATAAGGCCTATCAGAATCCAGAACCCAGAGCTATCAAACTGCATAGGAGATAAGGTTAATTAGGAAAGACAGATGCTGTCAACCCTATTGGAGTGAGGAACGTTTGAGACCCAGAGTCCTTGACAGTAACTGGGTATTTATGGATCATTTCTGTGATAGCATGCTGGGTTCTTTACAGTCACAATGATCATTTAAGGGAAACTCTGGATTATCACCTCGAGTTTATATTAAGAATAGAAAGACCTAAAAATGGTCAGTTGAAGAACACAAAAAGCTGACTGTTTCAGTTGGAAAGGGGATCAGGGCTTGTAGATCATCTGACCATGTCACTCTGTGACATTGGTCACTATTACATATTTCCTTCTTACCCTACCACTGAAGAGTTTAGAGGACCAGATAGATGGGGGGAGGGTTTGAGATCCTCACACGTACATAATCTGAACAAGGCTTTGCCATTCTATTCTGTAGATAAGGACACTGGGGCTCAGTGGGGCTCAGTGAGGCTCAGTGAGGTTCAGTGGGGTTCAGTAGGGCTCAGTGAGACTCAGTGAGGTTCAGTGGGGCTCAATGGGACTCAGTGGGGTTCAGTGGGGCTCAGTGGGACTCAGTTGGGCTCAATGGGACTCAGTGGGGCTCAGTGGAATTCAGTGGGGCTCAGTGGGGCTCAGTGGGACTCAGTGGGGCTCAGTGGGACTCAGTGGGGCTCAGTGGGGCTCAGTGGGGCTCAGTGGGGCTCAGTGGGGTTCAGTGGGGCTCAGTGGGACTCAGTTGGGCTCAATGGGACTCAGTGGGGCTCAGTGGAATTCAGTGGGGCTCAGTGGGGCTCAGTGGGGCTCAGTAGTGCTCAGTGGGGTTCAGTGGGGCTCAGTGGGGCTGCAGACACCAGTAGCAGCTTCCGTGTTAACTCCAATCCTGGATACTCCATGCCAAGGCTCCAGGCTCTGTTTCAGACTCTGGAAAGTCCCCTTCCTCCCAGTTCTTTGTGGGCAAGCTTCTCTTGCTGGCACCCCACACCACTCCATCAGTGTGGAGGTCATACACTAGAGTTGACATAAACTTTAATTAGATGGCTCGGTTCTGACGTCTGCCTTGAGTCTAGGCGACAGGGTGGAAATGAGACGGGAATCCCAAATCATTCTGTCTTTTAGTGATTTTGTGGGGGGTGGTGTGGGATGGCAATGGGGCCTGGCTCTTGGGTGAGGGAACAGGATGAGGTGTTGGAAGGAGGCAGAGCTGGCAAACAGGCTCTCAGGGCAGAGCTGGCTTCCGTAACGAAGATGCACACTCACAGACTGGGCTTCAGTTCCCAGGAAGGGTCTGCACTAAACCTTGTGGAGTGGGTTAGCCTGAAGTTGAAGTGATTAAGGCAGGCTTTGTGGTCTTATGAGTCCTCTCAGGAGCTCTTACATGAAATAGAGGTGAGAATGGGCAGAGCTGGCTCTGCCATAGCACAGTATGTGCCAACCTTCAGAGCAATACTAGGAGGTAGGTGTATCTATTCTCCCCAGTCCATAGCTAAGGAAACAATGACACATAGTTGCAGGTTATATGGGGATGACTCAGTGTGTTTGTGTGTGTGTGTGTTACACATGTAGCTACTTAGCAACTAGCTCATGATGCCACAGGGGGAAAATAAATCATTGTAGCTGTTTATCGCATACATATTTTACTAATGTATTTCTCTTTAATTTTCCTGATTTGGGTCTCATAACCACCACCTCCCTTTTAAAGGCAAGGTCTTGCTACACTTCCCAGGTTGATCGTGAACCCAATGGTCTTATCTCAGCCTTCCCAGTTTGGGTTTACGGGTGTGCCAACATGCTTGCCATCAGCAACAGCTTAGAGGCAGGATCACACTATTACCTGGAGTCAGAGTCTGTCCATGTTACCAAAAAGACTATTCTGTCTACAGTACCACAAAGGCAATGATCTGGCTCTGGGCCAGCCATGAGGTGAAGTGCAAATTCACTGCCATCGCAGGAGGGGTCCCTTTTATGCCTAAGGATGAGAGACCCCTGTGTGAGTACTTCTGAGTTCTACTCTGACATGGTGTTGAGGCGGTCCATAGGAGGGTGCAGGTTTAGAATCTATCAAAGGTAATTCTTAGTGTGTGTGGCTTTCTAAAAGCAGCATGCTTGGACTGCACGCAATAACAAAGGAGGTGGGCAGGGGTTATGGCTCAGCATTTAAGCATGCCTGCTGCTCTTTCTAAAGGGCAATCATTTACAACCACCTGTAACTCCAGATCCACTGGATCTGAACATCCTGGCTCCTGTGGGTTCAGCCACACACTGTGCATAACTCACAGTCAGGCATAGATGCATAGATTAAAAAAATGGAATAACTTTGGATGGAAGAATTTAACCCTCCAAATCAATAGGTAATAATGGGTGATGCTTTCTTTTCCTCCCCTGTTGCTGTGACAAAATGACCTAACGAAAGCAAAGTAAGGGAGGAAGGGTTGATCCTGGCTTACAGTTCAAGGTACACTCTATTATGGCCCAGAAGCCAAGGCAACAGTAGCTTGAAGCAGCTGGTCACATGATCACATCACGGTCACAATCAGAACAAGGAAAGTAGGCATGCTAGATACTCAGCTTTCCTTCCCTCTTCAATACATCCCAGAGCCTCTTAATCATGGAATGGTCCCACCTACAAAATTAAAATAGATCTCCCCATCAATAAACACAATCAGGATACCCACCCCCACCACACACACACACACACACACACACACACACACACACACACACACACATTGCTCAGAGGGTTCTAAACCCTGTGAAAATAACAATCAGCAATATCATACTTGGTAAAGGGCAAAGTACTAAATATTTCTATAAAAGATGCTACTGGCAATAATATGAATGTGTCCCACCCGTGTTACTATTGACAGACCATTGTAAATATTGGTTGATACCTCAGTGCACATGCTCAAGGGTCTAAAGAAGATGACGCCTGAGAAACAATACAGTGTCTGGCTTCAGTTAATACACAGTCCAGTGTCTGGGATGAAGTGTGCTCTGTATGTTTGTTCCAGGACAAATAGACATGAAGAGAATAGAATGACCCAGGACAAATGTTGTCAATAGAGCATGCCGAGAATGAACAAGCTAATTCAACCAGTGCCGGCAGGGATAGCTGGTAGATTTTTCAGCCGTCCATCACCCTACATAAGGAATTACAGTGTGGCAGAATTCCTCCAATCTATGACACCAGATGTTAGGGGAAAGGATTGGGGACGTTCTCACCAGTGTGGAGACAGCTGTGCTAGACACTGACCTCAGCACCTGGACACAGAATGCAATGAGTGAGAGGCCATTACAGGAACACTCCATTCTCTGATGGTGTGTAGAAACCAGCCAATTGTCAGGGAGAAAAGAGAGAAGCAGGCATGCACCACAGTGGTGAGTGGTAGCTAACCCAAGTCCCTCTGGTGCCCTTCTGAGTTCATAGCTTCATAGAGTTGCATCATGGGAACAAATGATCTCCCATCTCCTTCCGCTGATTAATTCACAGTCATGTTTTACCGTGTTTTCTTCGGATCTTCTGTAATCCACTGGACACTGCCTTTAAACATGAATCCCCCTTTGTTTTTGGTCCTCATCGAAGATTCTAAATGTTAGCTCCTTTACAGATTTCCCAGAAGTTTCTTCAGGAGCACCCTGGATGTCTTGACTCTTAAGACTCAAGCGGAGAGTTCAGGAAACTTGCATTTTTTACAAGGTCTCCCAGTTGGCTTGTGAGTGCTGGATTCAGGAGACAGAGTCAGGACAATCATTTATTCATCAATGATTTGTAGAGATTTAAAGAGTCTATGCTATAGACTCCTTCCCAGAGCCCTACTAAGCACGGATGACCCAGAGGAATCAAAGCAGACAGTGCTCCCATTGTCCTGGAGCCAAGAGTCAAGTAGAGACAATGGGGGAGGCTATCATTAGAACAGGAAATAAAACAGGTCCAGTGAGCCAGCAGCTATAATGGGAACATGGTGCTGTGATTGCAGTGGGTGTCCAGCAAGGCTCTCACCAGCTAGAAGGTAGTTAGGATGACTAAAAGTTTAGTGACCAGCTGGGAAGGGGGAGGTAGAGCTGAGCCTTTTGCCACGGTCTCGAATCCCCCTGAGCAGGAAGCTGAAGCAGGAGGTTTGTAGGTTCAATACCAGCCCAGTCAACTTTGTTAGGACCTTTCTCAGAAGCATGGCTATGAGATAAGGGTGATTGGGAAGACAGCTCATTGGGTAAAGAGTTTGATGTCCAAGCATGGGACTGGTGTTCTGACCTCCAGAACCCATGAAAGTACTGGTTCAGTAAAGTGGCTGCCTGTAATCCTAGCACTCAGGAGTCTGAGACCAGTGATTCCCAGAGCAAGCTCGCTAACCTAGACTAGATGGATTGTCAAGTGCTGGGTTCAAGTGAGAGTCTTGGGAAGATTGATCAAGGAAAACACCCAATATCAACCTCTGGCCTCTACACATACACGTGCCCAGACACATGTCAGCATGTGTAAACACACACACACATATATATGTACCCCTCCCAAATATTCACACAAAGGGAGGAGCCAGATATATACATCAGTGGTAGAACACTTACCTATGATGTACAAGGCCCTGACTTTTCCTTGTAACAACAAAAATTAATTCAAAATCCTGAGGCAATATTGAGAATTGGGGTGGGGGGGTAGGGAAGGAAGAACAATCCTGAAAAGAGTGAAGGCCTAGGATAGAGACAGCAAGCAGGTGGATAGACAGACCTTGACCAGGGCAGAGAATGCCACAGAGGAAGGAGGGTTGAGTCAGGAGTCTGATTACGCTGCTACAACTTGAGAGTTAAGTCTAAGAGTGGCAAGAGGCGATCAGCAGAAAGTGGCACAGCTTGAATTTATACCCTTCCAAAAGCAGCACAGACTCTCTCCTCACCCCAGTGCCTGGGCATAAGATATCACTGTGAAAATGAAGAGATCTGTTCTTGAATTCTGGGAGAAAATGACCAGGAATTGGATTCCCCGTACTTCTGCCTCCTCCCTTGACTTCTTGCCCAGCAGACAAATTCCTTTTCAAAACTGACTGTGGGATCTTAGGTTTGTAAAGAGAGAAACTGTGGACACCCTCCTCCTGGTCCTGACACCTCCTCAAGCCCATGCAGTAACAAACATCATTAGGGGCTTGTTGCATAGCAACGTCCAAGGATCAGACACTGGAGGACCCCGTGAGCCAGGGCCAGCTGTGTTGGACAAGGCCTGATGGATGGCCTTGGATGTGGGTAGCAGGGTTTTATGAGGCCACTCAGCATCCAGACCTCTCTCCTCTGGTTCAGATGGGACCCACTCCATTTCTGGTTCTATGACTAACATGGTCCCAGAGTAGCCAATCAGGTGTTCACACTGTTTCTTTGGTCTAACTGGCTGATGGTACAGTTATGACTTGATAAGAACCAGAAAGTCTACTTGCTGAATTTTCAGAAAATACCAGTAAGGGAGGGTATTTCTTTCCCTTCCTCCCAGGGTTACTTGAAGAATCCAGGATGTTGGTGGTAAGATAATCTTACATAAGAGACGTCAACAAAGAGCGGGGACAAAATGGAGGCCGGGGAAGAATGGATGTGGGGTTTTAGGAAACGTCAACCCAATCAAAAGATCCAGTTGAAGTTATCAGTATTTCAGTTGTATGAACAAATAAACAAACAAACAAAAAAAAACATTTCCACACTTTTATGTGGATTAAGTTTTCTCATCTTATTCCCCAGTGTCCCAACTGTTACATGTATGCTCCTATCAAATTCCCACGGCAATTCCCTTTCATCGTCTTTGTAGCTGCAGGAGACAGAGGCGGACCGATGGACCGTGCAGAGGAATGTCCTTGATGGCTGTCTCCCTTTCAACATGAGCAACGGGAAAGTCAGAACTGTGAATGAGAGCAATGGGAAAAGAAATGAGTGTAGGTGGCTGAGTGGCATCAGGCAGGAGACAAGCTTCCCTCACAGAAAGACTCTTTCTAGTGGAGAGCCCTGCTTCAGGAGACTGACCCTCCCACCGAGAGTTTTCCTGTGATGGTTCCATTAATGGGATGGAGACCTCTTCATCAGTCCATCCGTCTGCTCTGAATCAGGCTAGAGTCTCAGAAAGGTGAAGGAAGAAAGAGAGAGAGAGGCAGAGGAGAGGGGGATAAAGGAGGGAAGGATGGAGGGAGACAGGGAGAGTAATTTCTTAAGTCAGCAGGTCTCAGCATTGGCTACAGTGTGAATCATAGCAGAGTTCATCCTCCCAGAGTCTGGTTTAATTCATCAAGGGTGGGAAGAAATACTTCTCTTCAAGAACCTTTTAGTGGAGCTCAGATCTTCCTGATCTAAGTGTATCCCTGCTTCATCATCACCGGGAACCACTTGTCCAGTCTTGGCTCCATCCCAGCCTGCTGGTACCAATAGAGACCCAGGAGACAAACACAATTCCAAGCAGAAGCTTGCAAGATTCTGGGAGTGCCTGACCCCCTCCCCCCCACACACACACATACAGCTTTAGAGAAGCCCTGAACAACCGCTGTGGGCTGAGACTCTGAGCAGCTGAGCCTCAGAGAGGTCTCTCAGACCTGTTAGAGCTACCTGCAAGTTTTGTGGAGGGCTCCAGGCTGCAGCTTTGGTGAGCCACCAGATTGGGCTGGGCTTTCTAGTAATACATCTGCTTTTGAGTTTTCCCTGACCCATGTGAGTGATCCTTTACCCCCCTCCTGCATGGATAGTAACTGTGATGGCTCGAATATGCTTGGCCCGGAGAGTAGCACTATTAGGAGGTACAGTCTTGATGGAGCAGGTGTGTCACTGTGGACATAAGCTTTAAGACCTTCCTACTAACTTCCTGGAGGCCAGTCTTTTTTCTGTTTGCCTCCGGAACAAGATGTAGAACTTTCAGCTCTTCCTACACCATGCTTGCCTGGATGCTGCCGTGCTCCTGCTTTGATGATAATGGACTGAACCTCTGAACCTATAAGCCAGCCTCAATTAAATGGTGTCCTTATAAGAATTGCCTTGGTCATGGTATCTCTTTACAACAGTAAAACCCTAACTAAGACAGTTATCCCAATATAAACTTATTGGTTCATCAAGTTGGGCCACCAACTAGCTGGGTCTATTGTGGGTTCCCCTTTTGGGTGACTAGTGCTGTGTGTGTGTGTGTTCTCCCCCAGGAAACATCTGTCATACAATAAATCTACAGGTGCCTAGAAGAGACATGCACACATTCAAGATCAAGGAGTGAGATGCATGGACTCCCCAAAACCAGCTCCAGCTCTGGGGATACAGAAGGTAGGAGTCTGAGCCCTGCAGAATTCATAATGTCTACAGAGAATCCATCTGCCTTGAAAGTAAGGATTGGAGTGTGTTCCCCCCTCCAAACAAAGAGAAGAGGACCATTTCTAGAATGATCTTACACTCCCATGGCCTCTATTTTTCTGTTGCAGCTGCTTTCCAACTTGGCTCAGTGTCCTGTGCAATGGGCACTTTAAGTTACTCACAAAGGGAGCAGCCCAGAGTCACAACCCCAGGCAGCACTGTGCTTCAGAAGAGTGACAGCCTTTTGACAGGTGTAACAACCCTGGTGTGACAACCCTGGGATCGGGCACAGGCAGCAGACCCCTCCACCCAGCTGATGTCAGTGGTCAGTGAGACTGTCAAACACCCAGAAGATTCTGCTTCAGTTGAAGCCAGTACCCTTCACCTCCCAACTGGAAATGCTTCTGCTCTGGGTATGGACTGGAGGATGCCTTTGACTTGACAGATGATGTCAGAAGACCCAGCAGGGAGTACCCATGTGCTGAGAGCATTTTCCCACGTGGCCTCACTTCATTCTGACAGAACCGTAAGATGCAGTTGTGAAAAGTTATACCGTTTTGCACCTGAGGCCCCCAAACTCCCTGGAACATCACAGCTGAGTTCCCAAATTGACCTGAGCATCAGAATTACCTGGGGACCTTTTCAAAAAATACACTCCCGGGAAGAGTTCCGTGCGGCGGTGGGTTAAGGATATTTATTTTTGAAAAGGTCCTCAAATAATTACAGTGTAACAGACTCGTGTTCTGACTGGCGTTGGAGGATTTCTGACTAAAACGTCACTGCCTGTCTGAAGCAGACGAGAAATTCTTTTCTCTATTTCCTGTCTAAAGTCCTTACGTTCTTGACACCAAGCCCCCAACACCTGCCCCAAAGCAAGAGCTTCTTGATAGTTACTGGCTCGAAATGAATTGAACTATGACTGGTGGATGGATACTTGCACATATTGCAGGGAGGGAGGGGGAGGGGGGAGGAGGGAGGAGGGAGGAGGGAGGAGGGAGGAGGAAAGAGGAAGGAGAGAGATAAGATCCACTAGGAACGCTTAGATGTGGGCATCTACCCAGATGCTTGCACTAAGTGGCAGCCTCAGAAGCATTCTTTTAAATTTCATGGCTCCAAAATAATGGGTAAACTCTCAGCAGTGGGCAGTGTAATGCCCAATTCAAATATTCAGGATATGTAGCAAAAACCCTTGCTAGTTTATGCCCGAAGTCAGCAGAGTCCTGGAGGATGGAGGGGCTGACTCTGCTGAAACCAACTAGAAGTTACCACCTGCTTGCAGAAAACAACCTCCGAGGGCTCATTTTGAACATCAGCCTGCCTGTCAGTCACCCAGGCCCTCTTCCCGCTCTTCCTTCTGGCCCTGTCTCCTTTCATCTACCCCTTGCATCTCCCTCTTTGTTTCCTAGGTCCTGAGGACATTCTTTTCAAGGTTCTGTCCCCACCTCCACCCCTCTCTAGATAAAATCTTCAGGTATTCTAGGACCAAGACTTACCCTCTCACCATCAAGAATACAGGACCAACCTGAGGCAGGTGTGTGTCATTCAGGAAGCAAGGCCCCACAAGCAAAAGGACCTAAGTTTGATCCCCAGCACTGCTGCAAAACCCAAGTAGAGCAGTACACACCTGTAACCTCAACACTGGGGTGACAGACAGGAAGATCCCTGGGGATTTCCTGTCAGCCAGTCTAGACGGATTGGTAAGTGTCAGGTTCAGTCAAAGAGCCTGTCTCAAAAAAGGTAAGGTTGGACTGATTGAAGAAGATGGTGACATACACCTCTGGCCTTGACATGCACATAAGTGCACACATAGACACACATAAACACACACACACACACACACACACACACACACGATCCTACAGAATCTAACTCCAGGCTCCCTGCATCATCACCTGAACCTGTGTTCTCTCCCATCATGATAACACTAGACATCTGTGTCTCCACTGCCAACCACCTTCCCGCCCGCCTACCTGTGAACTTGATGCTGGTCCATTTTTGTCTCAGACATTCACACGGGATGCTCCTCTCTTTTTCAGAACCTCGCTCCATGTCTCCCCCTCAAGAATAGGTATAGCACCTTCACGCTAAATATATTTTTTCTTTCATATCAGGAATATAGGTTTATAGCTACAGCTACAGATAGATGTGAGGGTATGTGGAAAGGGAGGAGAGTAAAGAGACGTGGGAGAGTAGAGAGAGGATTGTAACAGGGAGAATAGAGATGTTACATACTCCATCATATGCAGGCCAGATTCAAGCAATATGTGTGTGTGTATGACATATATCATATGTACACAATATAATATATATGTATAGGGCATATATCATATGTACTTATATGATATATATGTGAGGTGTTATCACTGTATCACATATATATAATTATATATGTGTATATTGTTTATATAATATGCACATGCATATATGTGTATATTAAATATGCACATATATTTGTGCATATATATGTATATACGCATATATATGCATGTACATGTTATATAAACAATATACACATATGTAATTATATATATGTGATAGAGTATTATATATTGCATATCTATGCCATATATCATATGTACACATATATTATATATATGCATATGGCATATATCATATGTACTTATATGCTATATATGTGATACAATATGGTATATAGTATAGATAGATAGATACAGAGTATAGATATACATATAGATACAGTATACATATACATTTTTATATATATGGAGGAGTGACTGGGCCAAAGTGAGGCAGTGGACTGTGCTGGAAGGTAAATATCTACAAAACACAGAAAGTTATACGGAGTATATCATAAAGAATCCACCACTTTTTGCGCTCACCGTGAAACAAACATTTTGAACTTGCAAACAACGGTGCCTTGCCGTTGCTCTCACAGTCCCAGGCACCATCTCGCTCTGCTTTACACTGTAGCATCCCCTTATGCTTAACCACGCACAGTAGACCCATTCGCACCTTTATTTAGTCTCGCTCCAACCCACGCATGCGTACTGTCTCCAACCCACGCATGCGCACTTAAAGCCGCCTTTCAGCCACTGTATCCCTCGTGCTTCATGCCATGTCTGAAGCGAAGCAGATACTCAATCTGGTTGTTAAATAAATGGATGAGTTGTCTGCTCCTGATCGGCTCCGTTACGTATTAATCTGGATTAGCAGAACTGTGCTATCTGTTAGCGGAGCTTTCATTAGCTTCACGCCTCGGTTTTCAACAAACAATTTCAACAAATGCTTGTCACCATAAATCTTGCTAAGAAAATAATGACCCATTTCCATCAGGGAAGTCTATATGGTTTTTTTTGTTGTTCCATTTTCATTAAAAAGTCATAATGCTTATGGAAAGGAATACAGGGATATGCCCCAAAAGGAAAATGAAATTTCTTTTATCATAAAATGGTAACTGAAGTTCCTTTTCTTCTTCAGCTAGATAGTACATCCTTGTCTTGCCGAGGCACTTCTAGGATGAGGAAAAAAATTAAAAAAGAGGTAAAACACCTACTTTGGGACAAATAAACAGAACTCTATGCATGTAGTCCTCTGGGTGATATCACCCCAGTTGTACCCCTTAGCAAGTCTCAGACACACCCATGAAACACTGGAGTATTATTCTCTTCTTCACAGCGAAAGGTGGTGAGGCTCAGATGTCAATGTCACCGTTTAGGGTCTCGAAAACAGTAATGGCAAACAGTTCTGGGCTAGTGGACTGATGAGCTAGTGAGTACTTTTCCAGTGCACCCATGACTGTTATGGAGTCTGTTCCTTCTCAGTCAAGATACCTGCACATCACGGCTCATCTCTGAGGGGTGGTGAGCTCTGGGACTGTGAAACCTGGAGAGAGGCAAATGGGAGAACCTGTGCTTCACCTTGTGACTCCTGCATTACCGTTGCCTAAGTCACCACCCACAGTTTACATGCAAGACCTTGTGTCCCGGGACATCATTCTGGATGATCAAAAGCGAGAGACAGAGCCAAATCCACACCTTCACTTTCCTCTTCCGGTTCTTCTCTAGACAACCAAATTCTTCCCACATCCCACACAAACGCCTCCGACAAACACATTCATGCCTCCGGCAAGACAGGCTTCTCTTACATCCCGACGATTTCCCTTTAAAAGTGAAAGTGCTTCTGGGAGTCTGTGATATTTTGCCCAAATCTGAGCTGAGTGCTGCAGACCCAGGCTGCCAGGAGACAGAGGAGCTGGCTCATTAACCCCGCCTAATGTCTCCTACCACAGACTCAGGGAAGAAGGCTCATTGGGCAGTCATCAAATGAGAACTCCATTAGCCTCCTTCTGCTTACGTGACCTCAGTTTCCCCATCTGTAAACCCAGGAGCCTAAACAGGGAATCCGAGTAGCCTGTGTTTCACATACATCCTTTGGTTTAAACTCTTCTCTTTGAGATTTGAAAGAAATTAGTCCAGGCTTTCATCTTATAGTGGGTCACCCAGGCTCCTTCCCATTGTTTTGGGGACCTCTGGGGACTGATAAGGGGGGCTCCTATTTCTCTAATTTGGAGTATTTGCCTTCTTAGTTGGGGTAGATCATGAATCATCAGATCAGCACCCCACGTTCTCTTTCCTGTTTCCATATTGTGTCTTCCTATTCGGGTTCCTACTCCTCGCCCTTGACTCCCCAAAATACCACACCAGGAGTCTCACTCTGTGAAGCAGACTTTATTGACCGCTTGGGTATACAAGCTGTGTCCATCAGTAAAGCAATGTGCTTAAAGTTAGACGTGAAGTAGCTCGGGCTTTGACATCTTTCTCTATTTCTCCTATTAGGAATTTCCCCCAGGGACTCCTTTCTCCCTCAAGTCCTTTTGTTTTCCTCTCCTGATTCACATCTTTGATTTTTATGAAATATGTACAACAGCTTTTCTTTTACTTTATCTGGCTATTTTTCTAGTGATTCCATAACTTAACACCTAAAACAGCCTCTAAAATATACCTAAGACAAGGATAAGTTTTAATAAAACTTCCAATAACAATTGTTAACAATGTTCCTCTACTTTGATGCCCGGAATAGACATCACTAATCGATCATACCATTCTTTGCCATGAGTGGGGTATCTTTCCCAACAGATAGACATAAGCAGACACTACCAATTGATAATGGCTGCCAGGATGAATGTAATCTCTTTGCAATCTCTGACCGCTGAATACATCACTTTCCTTCTCATTTTGACTTACTAAGAGTATTATAAAAATAACATCCTTTATAAATTCTAATGAAGGTATTAGTATTCATTTACTTAGAAAAAGTCCAGATGAGGCAGGAGAGAAAAGTGCTTACTGTGCATGTCTGAGGATCCAGAGTTCAGAGATTATGGTGCCCACCATGTCTGTGGGAGGCAAAGACAGGGAATCTTCAGATCTAGCTTGCTAGCCAGGCTAGCTGAATGATGAACCCTGGGTTCAGTGTAAGAGGCTACTTCAGCGTGAACAAGGTGGAGAGCTATCAAGGAAGATATCTGATGTCAGCCTGCAGTCTCCACATGCATGTACACATGCACCTGAACACGTAGATGCACCAATGCATCTGTAGACACGCATACACACATGCACAGACACCACACACACGTACCTATAAGCCAATGGATACATAGAGAGATAAATGAATAGAAATAAGAAGTGTGGGTCATCAGGACAGGTCTTAGCCTTCACTAAGGCTCCTCCCCCACCCTTGGCTCTAACAGTCGGCCACGGATTCTAATGTAGCCTGTGTTTGATTACACCTTTGGATTAAGATGGGAAAGGTTTTGTTTATATAAGAACATCATGGCTTCCTCTTCTGCTCAAACTGTTCCCTCATTCTCCTTGCCTTGCCTTCCTCCCACTTGACTCTGAAGGCTCAGCCTACATGTGACCCTCCCCGAGAAGTCATGTCTGACATCTTCTGTTGGTGACTAGCCTCAGCCCCTCTCCCTTTGTGATGCCCCAGTAGAGATCCAAGCAGGTTTCTTTACAACCTTTATCCTCATTTCCAGTATGTAACTTTGTTACTAGCTACATCCCAGCTAAATCCCAGCCCTGGCAACAGGTGAACCTATACATAGTAGGTGCTTAGTAAATGGTTCCTGAATGATGGATTGATGCTTGGCTACTTAAGAGTCGCTTTCTAGGGAGTTTGTGAGAGCTAGGCTTAGCAAACTGCCTGGCCCATAGGAAGTGCTCATACAGAAGAGCCATAAATAATTTTGCTACTGGAGGACTGTACGACCTCTCCTTACATTGCCACATTTAATCCTCATAAGAACATATGCAAAGACACTATGATTGTCCCCAGGGGAGAGATGAGGGTATTGAGGCTCCAAGAAGTGGTGAGACCTTGTTTGGTGTTGAGTGACAGCTGAGATGGGCACATTGATCTTCTGCCCATGAGCTGAAGGGAGATCTCCAAGGGAGAGCAGGGAAGAAAATCCATTAGCACCACAACTTGAAGGTCAGTAAGGTTTCCCAGCAGAGAGAAGTCGGATGTGACAGATCCAGGACTCAGAACCTTGGTGCTCATCGAGCTCCAGTGCTTCTCAGGCCATCGGTGGTATCCACAGCCTTGGCAAAGGAAGAAATGGTACAGTCTCAGTCTCCGTGAACCCCCTCCCCCAAGTGGGGCAAGTGTGGCCTCTGGTTGTTAAGGATGAGACAAAAACCTCGCCGGTGAAACATTCAGTGTGCTGCTCAAGTCACTAGGTTGTACCTCAGAGAAACTGAGGACAAAATCACACAGAAGAATGCACACAATGCAACACACACACACACACGATATAAAATTTTTTTAAAAAAGAAAAATATTTCTGTTCCATGAGTGTCTTAGTTAGGGTTTTACTGCTGTGAACAGACACCATGACCAAGGCAACTCTTATAAGGACATTTAATTGGGGCTGGCTTACAGGTTCAGAGGTTCAGTCCATCATCATCAAGGTGGGAGCATGGCAGCATCCAGACAGGCATGGAGCAGGAAGAGGTGAGAGTTCTACATCTTCATCTGAAGGCTGCTAGTGGAAGACTGACTTTCAGGCAGCTAAGTTGAGAATCTTAAGACCATGCCCACAGTGGCACACCTCCTCCAAGACCACACCTACTCCAACAACGCCACACCTACTCCAAGAAGGCCATGTCTACTCCAACAGGGCCACACCCACTCCAATAAAGCCACACCTACTCCAACAAGGCCTTACCTCCTAATAGGGCCACTCCCTGGGCCAAGCATATACAAAGCATCACAATGAGTTTATGTGTTTATGGTAGAACAGACATTATTGCCGGAAAACAAAGAGAAATTATTGGAAACAATTAATTGTTCAAACTGCCTGAGATCTGAAAGTAGACTGAGCAAGCAGATTCTGCTAGGAGTGTTGTGCTCATTAACCCAGAGAAAGAAACCATTTTCTACGTGTGATTAACTCCCCATCGTCAGTCATTTACACAGAAGATGACCAAAGAATTCCTTACCCACAGACAGCCTGGTTGGCTACCAGCCACACAGGACAGTTCTGTCTGTGTCACTCCTGGGGGTCTGTGGTTAATGTCATGCCCCAGGAAGATGCTGTTTGTCTTCGATGAAGCTCTCCCAGGGCTCTAAAAAGGAGCAATGATCCAGTGAAGCTCAGGGAGAGTCACAAGACATCTCTGTGCTCGGTGACCTAGACATACCTTGCAGCAGGTTTTCCCTGGACTCCACCACCTCTTGCTGCTGCTTCAAGAGATAGGTGAAATCTGGAATACAAAGTATGATCGGGCTCAGGCTTAACCTAGAAATGACTAAAGGAAAGCCAGCATCACTCTGTGCAGCAGATCTTTGGAGACTGGTTCAGGGTTTATTGAGCATCTACTATGACACTGCAAACTGAGCATGCTCTGGTTTCATCTCTCCACATTGGACAGAAAGTGCCTTCCTAGGGAACCAAATTATTTCCTTCAGTGCTAGGGAGTAGGGGCAAATCCAAGTGACCTCCCAATGTTGTTTCCTTCTGCCACAGGCTAACGATACTGAGGGTACAAGGGTGGGAAAAGAATCTCAGAATCAGTCATGTTGAGAAATAACACTCAGTTCACACAGAGCACTGAAGTTCAACCTGAAAGCTACCGCCTCCTAGAGGGCTGTAACAGTACTTCAAGCCAAATGCCTTAGCCCCAATATAGCTAATTCCAGGGCTCTAGACCTACTCACAGGATGTTGAACCATACTATTCTGAAAAAAAGAACAAAGTCCATGCACTTCATGGTGCGTAATCAAATAGTCTTACATTGCTCTCCAGGGGCTTGGTTTTGTCTGGGAGACCATACTAATTCGGATGCATGACAGACTCAGGCTAGCAATGTTGAAGGAAAAGAGAAGAGAAAAATGAGAGAAGATAAAGATGCCAGGGCCCCTCTCTGGACCAGGGCTGGTCTGTGATGGGCTCTTTATCATAAATAGGAGAATTTTTCACAGAACTAAGTTTATTTGATTACTACAGTGATTCCTTACTGTGAAATGATACACTTCTTTCCCTTTGCCTCTTGATTGTTTAAATAGGTCTCTTCTATGAAATGGTGGCATTAACAAAAGCTGTTCCTTTCCAGGCCGTCTCAGCAAATTCAGAAGTTGGCCAAATCTCCATTGGAACACTCTCCTTTTATCCTTTCTTTGTGACTGTTACCGGTTCACAAACTGTCCAAATCAGGTGGTCAGGGCTATAAATGAAGACCGGGCAGAGCAAGTTCTATGCCAGCACAGCAAGGGACCAGACTTTTTTCTATTTGAGAGGGATCAGAAAAAAAAAGGTTTCAACGGTGCTGACATTTGGGTTGAGCCTTTAAAGGTGGATACACTTTTATACACACAGAGACGAAGGTAAATTTGAAATGTCATTCTAGGTGAAAGATGTAAACAGTACAAAGGGGTGCCTCAAAGTCAGTCAAGCTCAAGAACAGCAAAGGCCTTCATTAACCGGAGCGACAGATTCTAACCTGGGAACCACTGCCTCCTAGAGGGATATAGTGGTATTGCAAGGTAAAGATGGAATCTTCTGAGAACAGCTACCTGCCTAAGGCTTATGGTTCTAATCATTCATCTACATTCCTGAGTTTAAAGATGCCCTTAGACAAGTGGTCATCTTTGAAACAGTGACTTCTAATAAAGTAATCAGGATTTTTAAACCAAAAACAGACGATTATACCCCTTCTTTAACTGTGTATTGAAAGCATATTGTATGGCAGCCACTGTGGGAAACATCTACCTGGTTGAACAATAACTGAAGCAAGGACACTGTTGAGATGGTAGCTGTCACCTGAACAAGGAGTACAAATGAGACAGGCAGGAAGAGTGGCAAAGAAAGGGCAGAAGAAATGACGTGGGATATGGTTAAAAGAATAAACCTGATTCGTTGATGGATTTGATAGCTAGTGGTTTAAAGGAAGATAAAAGAATAAAAAAGACTTTCGGGCTTTGGCCTGGACAATTAGATTGCCGACAATATGCTCCCCTGGCTTCTTTTCCTGTTGCTGTGATAGAATACCCTGAACATATAATATCGAAGAAGGGTGCGGCTATTTTGGCTCACAGTTCTAAAGCCACAGGGAAGGCATGGTAACAAGAGCAGGAGACAGTCTGATCATACAGTCAGGAAGCAGAGAGTGCTGCTGTGGATGCTACTGTGAATGTTGTTGCTGCTGCTGCTGCTGCTGCATGCTTGCCGCTTCTCAGCTTTCTCTCTCCCCAACACAGCCCAGGATCCCAGCCAGGGGATGGTGCCGCCCACAGTGGGCAAGTCTTCCCAACTCAACAAATGTAATCAAGGTAATCCCCCACAGGCATGCAGAGAGGCACATTTCCATGGTGATTCTAGATTCTGTTAATGTGAAATTTTGCATTGATCATCACAAACGCTGCGAGGGAAGGATTAAATGGTATTCAAAGCATCATGGGAACCCTGATGGTGGGTGAGGAAGTCCTGAAAATAATTCAGGTTAGAACAAAGTGGGGAGGACCAGAAGTGTCAAGAAAAGAAGTCTAGACATTTACCAGAGAAAGTTGTAGTGAGCATCAACTCTATACAAGGCACAAAGGAATGCAAGAATGATTTATGAATTAGGACACATGTTCTGTCTTGGAACAGAAGCATATTAGGATAGGTTCTGGTGAAAGAGCAGGATTCTTGAAATATCAAGATCCAGCAGGAACATGGAATTCTCCTAATCGGCACTGGACTGACACTTCTGTGAATTTTTGTGTTGAGAATTCAGCCTCACAGTTTGTAAAAACAGACGTGCCACCCTTGCATGGTTACAGCTCCATTCAGCATCCTTCCCTGTGGCAGCATCCTTCCCTGTGGCAGTGGAAACAGACCAGGTGGGTGCAGATAAACTCAATCCACTTCATTAACCCAAAGATCTGTACGCTAATGTCAGCCATGCTCACACATGCCCTAGAGATGGCTCTCAGCCGAACAGGATCCACTTCACCCAGAGTCTCGCCTCTCTCTCAATAAATCCCACATCTAACAACCAACTGGCCCAGAGCTAGAAAGGTGTGGCCTATTTTAATACAGGATGCTGTTGTGTCATCTCTACTCCAGGGCTCCCCATGGGGTCAGGCCATAGTCTTCAATGAATAAAACAGATTTCATTCACTCCTGCCTCATGCCTTCTCTCCTTTTCTATCTCCCTCCCTGTTATGGTTAATATACGCTCTGCCCAAGATATGGCACTATTGGGTGTGGCCCTATTGGAGTGGGTGTGGCCTTGCTGGAGGAGGCGTGGTCTTGTTGGAGTAGGTGTGTCACTGTGGGTGTGGGGTTTATGACCCTCATCCTAGCTGCCTGGAAGTCAGTCTTCTCCTAGCAGCCTTCAGATGAAGATGTAGAACTCTCAGCTCCTCCTGCACCATGCCTGCCTGGATGCTGCCATGCTCCTGCCTTGATGATAATGGACTGAACCTCTGAACCTGTAAGCCAGCCCCAATTAAATGTTGTCATTATAAGAGTTGCCTTGGTCATGGCGTTTGTTCACAGCAGTAGAACCCTGACTGAGACACTGTCCCTTTCTCCCCCTCCCCTCTTTTCATTTCAATACATCAAGTTCATGATAATTTTAGTGTCTGTCACATTCTTGTCCTATGGAGCCCAATCTGAAATACAACATAGCCTCCAACCCCGAAATCCAGTGTTACCAGCAATATTTGTTCATGTTTTTATTACCTGCTACACAGAAGATACCTGTTTGTATGCACCTTTTCCTGTGACCTCAGAGGCTTAACGCCACTATTGCCACCCGACAGTGGAAAACACAAATGCTCTGAGAAGTGACAGTCCAGAGCATCCGTATCAAGTTTCTTCCACTCTCAGATGGAGATGTGGACACCCCCAAGGGATGCACACTTCCTTCTGCACAACAGTCCTTCCCTCCATTGAACACATTCTTAGGGCTCTCCTCCAAGCCTCCCTCCATTTCTAGAACCCACTCACCACCCAAGGCCAACGGGGTCAATTATGTGACTTTTGCAGTGCAAGACCTCTTCGGGCAGAAAGTCCAGTGTGTTCCTGTCTGCTTTGGTTTTCTTTCAAAATTCCTCTTAAAAAAAAAAAAAAAGCCATAAGCACGTTAGACCTCCCGAGACAGTTCCCACTGCCCGTCTCTAGCATTTTCAATAAGGTATGTGTGGAGAAAACACAGAGGTCTTACAACCTTTTCTGTGAAGTTCTCAAAATGATGGATGAAACACAACTCTAGTTTACAATTATAGAGGTTTCTATCGCCCAAGAACTAAGCCTCATGGTGGCGGGAGCAAACAAAGGCCGTGTATCCATGCTTCTCAGAAAGATGGGGTGCAAGAGATGAGTGGTGATGTGGAAGGAAGAGAAGGAACAGGTAGGTGTGGTAATAGAAGAGGGGGAGAAATTAAAGAGCAAACATGGGTGCTTGTCACAGGCTGCTCCTCTGCCTGGAATCTTATCTCCCTTCCTACTGGCCTGTTATTTATGCTTCAAATCCCAGTCCAAATGTCATCAGTTTACAGACATTTACATGAGTTTCCCACCACAGCAATGGGCTGCCCACAGCCATATACAGCACAGACTGTGTGCCAGGGCTTAAGAGCTCATTCTGTGATATAACTCAGGCTCATGTCCCCCCTGTATCGGGCTCCTTTTCCTGTCGCAGTAGTAAAATCCTCAGATGAGATCATCTCAAGGTATAAAGGAGACATTTAGGCCAGTGACTCTCAACCTGTGGGTCATGACCCCTTTGGGAGTCGAATGACTCTGTTGACGGGGTTGTCTAAGACCGTTAGAAAACACAGATACTTAAACATTACAATTGATAACAGTAGCAAAATTCCAGTCATAAAGTAGCAATGAAGATAATCTTGTGGTTGGGGGTCACCACAACAGGAAGAATTATACTAAGGGGTCTCAGCACTGGGAAGGTTGAGAACCACTGGTTTAGGCTCACAGTCCTCATGGCAGGGAAGCCCAGGGCATCAGGATGATGAGGCAGACAATTACAATGTATCACATCTGCAGTCAGGTGGCAGAGAGAGATCAAATCTGGTGTTCTGTTCTCTTTCTCTTTTTTATTTAGTCCGGGCCCCCAGTAGTGCAGCCTACATGGGGTGGGTCTTCCCATCTCAGTTAGCCTAATCCAGATAATCCCTTACAGGTGCTTGGGAGCATGTCTGCTAGGCAGCTCTGGATCCAGTCAAGCTGACAACCAACATTAATGATCTCACATCGCTTGTTAGGTTGTATCACATTTCACTCGTTAGCTTGTATCACATCACTTGTTAGCTTTGTAACTTTGTCCTTCGACACCTCTACACCCAGGGTTCCTCATCGCTATGACAGGGTGGGCATGTGTGGGGGTGTGATGATCCATCCTCGAGAAACTGGTATCAATGTTCCTCTACTGTTACTGTAATTACTGTAGCATGGCTCATCCAATGTCCTTCTTACTAATTAGTACTTTATCCTCATAGCCCCGCATCAATTAACTTGCGTGTATGTCTGGCTTCTTTAGCTACACTGCAAGACCCCTGGGGAAAGAGTACCTATTGTACACATTTACGACCCACAGGGCTGCAAGAACAGTGCCAGACACATAACGCATGCTCAAATATTTACAGAATAAATTCTTAAAGCTTTGGCTACAATAAAGATGTTTGTTTTGATTGGCAACAGAACAGATGTCATTTGTATTTACACTCTTGTTTCCAAGACTAACTGATGCGGGTCTTATAATCATAAAAGCCCCTTTAAACTCTCCCCCCTAATAATGGCGGAAGCCATCAATTAAACAAACCATTAGATGTATCAACAACCTATTAATCCACGCTTCAGGGAGGGAGGTTGGTTGGTTTTCAGTTGTCTGGCTGTGCAATAGGATTGGAGATAACTAGAACATCTGGATTGGTTTCAGATCCTCCATCAAGACGGCTTACTCTGTGTAATGAGTACTGGATGACAGGTGTAGGGAGATTGTTCAGTGGGGAAGAGAATTTGCTGCACAAGTGTGAGGTCCTAAGTTCCAATCCCCAACGTACACTTTAGAGTCTGAGCATGGCCATGGATATGCCGGTACCCCGGTGCTAGGGTTGGGGGAAGACAAGGTCTTTGAGGTTTGTTAGCAGTTACTCTGGCTTCATGTTTACAACCTGTCTCAAGGTTATAAGACAGGCATAGTATTGAACTGACTCCTACTGACTTATTATTACACCCAGAGATTAATCCACCTCTTTATTCCCTTCATAGAAGCTTCTATTTGTTCTAGTGATTAACACAGAGATCACAAGTAGTCAATGTGCAGGTTTCCAACAAGAGATTTCCAAGTAGGGTGCTCGGCCCTAAGTGGGACATAATCACATCCCTCCTCTTAGGGCTCAGGGATCACTGTGGAAGGCTGTGTGGAAAGAGTCTATGAGCCAGAGGTGGTGGGTGACTATAAAGAAGCTTCTAGACACAGCAGGGCAGCTACATATGTACTCACAGCATTGTGATACCATGCACAGAACCTGTACAAGCCCGAGCCAGACCAAATCCCAACATGGAAGGTGTATTTCGGCACAAAGTCCCACCCTAGCTGAGGAGCTGCGAGCAATTGCTAGCTGCTGGGGGCCGGGGGGAAGAGTTGCGTTTGCCCAAGAACATTTGGGCAGCACAAATTAGATTTGATGGTTGAAAAAAAGGGGGGGTGGGCATAATATTGGTTCAAGGGGGGAAAGGGTAGAGTTGGGAGGAGTTGGGGAAGGAACAGATATTTTCAAAATATGTTATATGAAATTTAATAATTTTTAAAGGGATGAAGTGGAGAGCGACAGAGCAGAATGCCTGAATCCTCCTCTGGGCTCATTACCCTGTCAGACATAGTAGCTCTATTCTAACAAACACACTTTTCAGCCTTTACAGTACAAAGATCTCATCTCTCTCAGGGTCCAGACATGAGTTGTATCACAGGTCTACTTCTCCTACACGCACTCCCCCCAACACAAATACACACAGACACATACACAGATACAAACACCAAATACACATAAATAGATATGTACCACATACACTCATGCACATACAAACACATACATACTACATGTATACAGACACACACATCTACCATAAATACACACATACACTCATATACCACATACATACACACACTCCTACATACAAATACACTCAGATACACTCACAGAGACACAAATGCCACATACATACACACACATAAATACACATGTACAACACACACATACAAATGTACATTCACATGTGTATACATACACCACAAAGGTACACATATATACATACACCTCACACACACACACTACACACTCCCACACACAAATGTACACATTCATACATATATACATACACCACACATATACACATACTCCACACACGCTACACAATACACATGTACAAATGCACATATTCACACGCACACATATATACATACATTATACACGTACACCTACACATATACATATACTCCACTTACAATACACATGTACAAATGCACACATTCACACACATATGTATTATACATGTACATATATACACACACACACATCACAATAAACATGTACAAATGCACACATTCACACACACACACATATATATATACTATATGTGCACACATACACATATGCACCACACACACACAACCACTATATACTCCCATGTGCATCAAATGCACACATACATAAAATGAAAAAGTGAGAGCATCACTAACACAAATGAGGACGAAAATGACAACACGTGAATGCGCGTCACATTCTGCTCCCCACACATACAAACACACACACACTTGGTTCATTCACAACTCTAAGAACGGTGTGAGGACAAGGACGACTTGTAAAAAGAAGATGGAGGCCCCGGTTCTGCCACTCACTTGTGGGTCAGCCATTTTGATCAGTTTCATGTATGGATAACGGAGATAAACACTCGCACGCAGAACTGTTATGAAGAGTAACTGGTGATCTGAGGACACGGGTTGGACCTGAGCTAGCCTGACCTTTCTGCCTTCGAGACTCACTTCCTCCACTTTCGCCGTCAAGTATTCAACTTGACAACTATTTTCTAACTACCTACTATGTGCTTAGCACCAGAGGGAAAAGAAAAGCGGAAAGAACGAAGTGCCTACCCTCATGGGGTTCATGGTCTGGGAGAGAAAGCAGATGGTGCATGAAACACCTTGATAACATGTCATTCAAGAGACTAAAGGGACACAGGGGAGAGGAGACCCAGCCAGGGCTTGGAGAGTCACCACAAGCTTCCTCCAGAGAGTCACATGCAGGTTCCCATGTGACCACTGCTCAGTTCCCACCCACCCTCTACCATTGACTTGGTGATGACAGACAGTATCCACATTGAAGACATCATTAGGACATCTGCAGGAATCCTGCATGGTAGGCGGTGCCAAAGATGACATCACACTGAAGGAGGTAGTTAGTTCCCCAGACTTCCTATTACAGAATAGTCACACACCCTCGTCCATGAAGGACCTGATCCAAGACCCACGTGGATGCTTGAAACTATGAATCATTCTAAAATCTACATGCCCATGAAGGATTTATCCTAGACATATCTATGGTTAAAATTTAATATACAAAATGAGCAGAATAGGATTTTAATGAAAATTAAAGTAAAATGGATCAGTTATAACAACACATTATTGAGAGTTATTTGGAACTTATTGGCTGTTGACATCTGGCATGTAGGGATAGTGGCTGATTGCAGGTAACTGGAACGGCGGAAAGAAAATCTGTGATTAAGGGCCAACTTGAGAACCTCAAGCCAGATGGCCTGAGGAACGGGAATTTATCATCTCACAGGTGCCAAAGAACCAAATAAAACCGAAAGTTGAGGGGTCAGCGAGAGGTTATTCCTGAGAGCTGTGAGCGTATTCACCCCTGCCTTTCCCCTACCTTCAGGCCATTTCCTGTCAACCTTTGACACCCGTGGCTTATAGAAACAGTTGCTGCATCTTGTTCTCATGCCTTCCGGTGTACACGTCTGCATCCAATTTCCCCCCTCTCCTAATGACGTCTTCATATTGTGCCAGCTTCCACCCAAATCCTTCTCCCTCAGATCTAGTTGCATCCACAAAGGCCCTCTTCCCAAGCATTCACACAGTCTCAGGCCCTGTGGAGTCAGAATTTGTTACATGGGGCTGGGAGAATGCCTCCCTCATTAAAGTGCTTAAGATGGAAGCATGATGTGATGGTTCCTGTCTCCACAGGATCTAGAATTATCTGTGACACCAGGGTCTTCACACTACTGAGGGAATATCTAGGTTTAGCTAGCTTCTGATCATGTGAGGAATTATCCTGATTAGGTTAAGTGAGGTGGGAAGACCTGACCACTGTGGGTGGTGTCATTCCCTGGGAAGACCTGACCACTGTGGGTGGTGTCATTCCCTAGGTCAGGATCCTAGGCTAAGGAAATAGGAGGAACTGAGCTGAGCACATTATCAGTTTGCTTCTTGACTAGAGATGTGATGTGATCAGTGCCTTCAGCGCCTGCTGCCTTGATTTCTCCACCACGATGGTCTGTTTCTCTGTGATTCCAAATGAACCAGTTCTCTCTTAAGTAGTTTTTGTCAGGAAAATAAGCTAAAACACTTGAGGACATCAGGTAAGATGCATAGAACCCACATAAAACCTGGACACCTGTGCCTATAATCCCAGCACTCCTCTAGTCAGATGGGAGAATCTACAGACACTCTCAGGCCAGCTAGCCTGGCACACAGAAGGAATGAGTCCTTGTCTCAAAACAAGATGGAGGACCATGAAGGACCCAAAGATTGAACCCTGACCTCCAAACCATATGCTGTGGTCCATGTACAACTCCCCCACCCCATATGCCCTTCCCACACGTAAATTATTTTAAAAGACTTCATTATGGATAGAGGGGTAAATTTTCAGAGGTACAGTTCACCTCACTGAATCTTCTTCCTCTTGCTGCTGGATGTTTTCTCCGCACCTCAAATGGGGCTTAATAGTTCCAGAAACAGCAGCTACCTAGTGTCCTCCTTATATACATAGAAACAGTATCATGAAGACCTACCCATTACCAGCACCAGCTGGCTATGGTCACCTCCTCCTGGCCACTGCCAGCCCCTCCTCCAAGAACTCAGAATCTAGAACCCCAGCCACCCCGTTTGCTCCTCTAGCCCTATGCATGATGAGCCGCCTTCTGCCTGTGGGAGTTGAGGGGACAGCCTCTGTGTTTTCCCAGTGATCTCTGGCTCATGGGTTCACACCCATGTGTGTGATTCCTTCTCCTGGGGCAGAGATGGACTTCCCGCCTCATTCTTCACAGCAGAGGTGATGGTGTGTCATGGTTGAGATTTAAACAGAGACTGACCTCAGCCTTGGCTTTTCTCTCTTTCTTGCCTACTCTGCTGAAGCCAGCGGCCATGTTGGGAGTCACCTAGGGAGACACTCATGAATCAGGGAGCTTCTCCACCAACAGCAAAGACTTCAGTGCAAAAAGCCCATGAGAAAGCTGGATGGTGACCGTGACCATTGGAATGATCTTGAAAATGTATCCCTCCCTCCATGGAAACCGACCTTGCAAGAGACCCCAGTTTCAGCTGGTGATTGTCTTGTCAAACACCCTGAGACAGAGGACCCAGGGAAGCCATACCAGCTATCTGGATGGTTGGCTATGCAGATGTACTGTGTGACAAACTGTCCCCTTCTTCCATCCACCCTCCAGTAGATGTTGAACCAACTCCCTGTATTTAATTCTGTTAAACTTACATGAGTCTCATCTTACGTGTGGGATGCTGACTCTCTTAAGATGGCATCTAAGCCTGGACCTCAGGATACTTGGGGATGGGCAACATGTTCACGTGGAAGACTGTTTTAGAAACTGACAGTGACATATGCGAAGGTCCTGAAAACACTCACCCCTTAAAAATTGATTCAGTATCTACTGTGTGCCAGGTCCAGTGCTAAGTGCTGCGAACGCAAATATGGATAAGAAAAGGAAGCCCTGACCTCCTGGAGATTGCCTCAGCCTGTCTCTTTGGATAGGTCAACAAGAAGACGAACACTCAGAGGTCCCCACACAACAGACCTCAAACACTCGCTACAGCTCTCTTAATCTGGGGATGCTTTAAGTTTGTGCCTTTCATCTGGGGCTTCTCATTTGTAAAGGGAAGATAAAAATGTCTCCCTCCCAAGAACTGCAAGGTCAAGACAGTATGGAGGCTGGAGGCTCATGGGAGATTTCTACAGAAGAACGAGACCCCGGTGCATTAAGACAGAGTCACTTCGTTTTAACAAGAGCTCCCAACTTAGAACAATCTACTACTCCCATCTGCCCAAGTGGCCAGCGGCCCTCTGCTGGCCCCAGAGCTAGCTTTCACCAAGGCCTGGGTTAACAGGATTCAACAAAGAGCCTGTTGCTTCTGGCTGCAGCTAGCAGGTCGCTGGCCATTGATAAAACACAGGCTGTAATACAAAGAGCAGCCTCCCGGAGGCCACCAGTCCCATAAATCATCAGCCGGCAAGGGCTATTGAATTACCTCGGCAAGATGGATGACACAGAGCTGGAAGGCCGCCTGATAAAGTTTCCCTCTAAATAATTCCACGTAGAAAGCTGGGTTGAGAAATGGAGTCTTTCTACCAGCTTGGCCCCGACCGTGCCACCTCTGCCAAGTGCTTCTGAGATAAACACATTTCCTTGTGGGCTGCCAGGGTGTCTGCAATGAAAAACGAAAATGTACTGCCAATCCCCATGGAAGTATCTACTTCTACCTGAGGCCCAAACAATGTTTTAGTGTAATCATAATATATTATTATTATCTGTGGTTCTAACTTAATAACAGCTATCACCCTTCATTATCTATTTCCCGAACTCAAACTAATTTGAAGATCAGGACACTGCTGGCTTTTGGATCCATAGCACCTATTGTTAGGCACACAGGAATCATTTGAGAGCTGGGCAAATCAGTAACTGATCACGTCGGTGACAAAATAGCAATAATCACCATCCTCCATTAAGCATATTAAATTCAGCTTGGTAATGGGCAAAACACTTGAGCTCATTAAATCATGAGACAACCTCAGGATATGGTTCTGTCTCTGTCTTCATTTGATTGGTGAGGTGAGAATATTAAATCTCAGAGACATGAGATATCATATCGTACCAGTATCATATGCTGGTAAGTGTCAGAGCTAGGACTCAAACCTGTGCACTTAACAGGAGTCAGCAAAGTTGTCCCTGCATAGACAAAAGTAGTGAGTCCTATAGGCTTCGCAAGGCCTGTTGCCTCTGTTACAGCTACTTACCTACATCCCAATAATGCCAAAGTAGCCATTGATGATACAGAAACAAGTGAATGTCATTGTGTCCCAATAAAACTTTATTGACACAAACAGGCAGAGGGCCAAGTGGGACCCATGGTTTGTAGTATGAAAGCCTCTGCTCTGTGTGCACTTTGTTTCTCCTTCTGTGATACATCTGTTTCCATGTCAAAAATGTGATAGCTCTTCTTTGTTTCCTCGAAGGATTCTAGCACCAGGGAAAACCAGAATCCTTGTTAGTGATGAAGCTAAGGCGTATCCTCTACTTCAGCCATTCACTGGATATAAGGAAAGACCCTATGATGCTGTAGAAGCAGGACATCCCCAAACCTCACTGACTTAGCATACAACTCTTCCAGAGATCCCATGCGTGGTCCCCAGCATTCACTTTGGGGACCTCATAACCACCTGTAATGTCAGCTCCAGGGCATCGAACACCCTCTTCTGGCTTCCGTGGGCATTGAACTCATATGCACATACACACAGATGCATAGACACAGAGGTAAGAATAAACCTCCAGACAAGGTCATATATACACAAGGTGTGGGAGGAAAGTTTAACAATCACTTGCAATTGAGAGGTTAGAACAAGTTACTAACAATTAATGAATTGATCTGGTCATCAGTGCTCCAAGAGACTTCTCCATCCCAATGCAACATGGATCCAAGATGCTTTCAGTCACATTGCTGTTGTATCAATGTTCTGTACCCTCTATCACACATAGTGAGGAATGGGACCCTCTGAACTTTCTCATGACAAAAGCCATAGAAGACATTAACACCAGCAGGGCGTTGGCCATCTTAACCATGAGGGAAGAAGGGCAGAGAATGTCAGCATCAGTACTCACCGTACCACTCAGGAAACACTGAGGGACTACCTCCTCTAATTGATAGTACAAATATGAGGATAACTACGTGAACAACATGCATTTTCTCTGTTTATGTTAGGCTCACATTCTTAGGGGGCAGTCACATGGTCCCATCCCTAGATGACAGAAGTAGAGGGAGGTCAGTAACTACAGAGAGAGAGAGAGAAAGAGAGAGAGAAAGAGAGAGAGACAGAGAGACAGAGAGACAGAGAGAGAGAGAGAGAGAGAGAGAGAGAGAGAGAGAGAGAGAGAGAGAGAGAGAGAGAATCAGTTGCCTTTGGGGTTAAACTCTCACATAGGTTGTCCAATCCCAAGTGACCATCCCTGGACACAGGCACATAAAAGCAAGACTAGACGGACTTGGTAAGCTACACATACATGTGTAAATACGGAAAAATTACACATACACATGAAGCAATAACAATTTGAAAGATAGTAAATTGGGGAGGAGTTGGAGGGGACACGGGGCCAGAGTCATATAGATTTGGTGCTCATGTATGGAATTTGAAAAAAAAATAAAGATAAAGACCTGCACTCAGACTTAGTAATGGGACTATTGTAACACATGCATACAGAAACTAGAATGTCTAGAATCCCAGGTAAGAACTCAAAACGATAAAAGTTTAAATCTCAGGATTTTTTTTCCTTCCTTTGTTCTCCTACCATTTGTACACCCTAAAACAGAGAATCTAACCAGATCTGTTTGCATCCCATAATGTGTCTGTTGGCTAGGCCACTTCAGAGTTTTCATAATCTGCTCTTGAGTCATGCTATACCCACCAAGAAAATAACCCCCTCCCAAAAAAAAACAACAACATTGTTGTTCTCCAATAAAACTTTATTTACACAGATGCGGGGCCATAGTGTGGCACCTCTACACTTTATAATTATATGGCACTAACTCCATCTGGACTTTACATCTCTTGTTTGGATATGGAGCATAAAAGCCTTGGAGCAACTGATATCCATCCCTGTATTTGTATTCCCTACAAATCATTTTTCCACTCTGGCCCACATCTTCTTTATAATAGCTACTGGAGTTCAGTCTACTTAGAAAGTCGTGGAGTTCATGAACTCTGACATTCATGGGGCAGGACATGTGCTTACACCTTGGATTGGGCCACCAGAAAGGGCCTAAGTCAGCAGATGGATCTATCAAGTAGAGAAGGATTCTGGTATGGAGAGATCAGAGTATGCTACCGAGCACTTCAGAAGGCACAGAACAGAGAGTTCCACAGTCAAGAGCTTCAAACAAATGCCTTGAATATTTAGTATACTATACCACAATAGTTGTCAATTTTGCCCCACAGAGGGACACTTGCAGTGTTTAGAAGCATTTCTAGTTGCCATAATAGATATAGCCAAAATCCAATGAACGGGGTCTATGAGTATTTATAACATCCCATAAGAAACAAGTCAACTCCTCCACAGCAAAGGGTCTCAACCAAAATGTTAAGAAGGTTGGGATTTGGAGAGCGTAAACTATTACCCAAGTCAGCTAGATCCTGTCACTCATTCACTCACTTATCATTAACCAATGATTATTGACTGTATATTGAGTTCCAGGCGGCAAATGAGGCCCAGAGGGTGTAATCGCTAACATAAACACATTCCTGTTTGAATGGACTTTATGGTCTAGTTGGAAAGGCAGGCATTACATGGGCAATCAAACAAATGAGCATTTCATTACAAAAAGAAATGAAAGGATGGAACAGAGTCTCTGAGAGTTTGCAAAAACCTGCTGGGAAGGAGGTGGAAGGCTAGGGAGGACTTTGCCAACAGAGAAACAAGAATTCTGAAAAGTGTCTAGGGAGGAACTAACTGGGAGAGAAGAGCCAGCTAGGCAAAGGGGTGAGAGGAGCACACTGTGTTGGGTCAGGACGTGAGATGTGTGCACAGAAAGTGACGGGCACTGGGGTTCATGATAGAACAGGTGTCAGGTGCTGGGGTAGATAATAGAGCAGGTGTCAGGTGTTGGAGTATACAATACAGCAGGTGTCAAGAGCTGGGGTACATGATACAGCAAGTGTCAGATGCTGGGGTGCATGATACAGCAGGTGACAGGAGCTGGGGTACATGATACAGTAGGTGTCAGGTGCTGGGGTGCATGATACACCAAGTATCAGGAATCATGGAGAATGCTGGTTGTTGATTGGCAGGGAGGTGCATGCAGCTGGCTTCTCACACACAATTCAGTATCACTTGCATAGGGAATGGTGCTGCCCACAGTGGGCTGGGCCCTCCTACATCACTTAACTGGGTCATTTCTCACTGGCAAAAGCATGAATCAGACTGATCACCTAGTTTCTCAACTGATATTCTCTTAATATTCTAGGTTCTGTCAAGTTGACAGTTAAACCTTACCAGGACAGACATCATTCCTAGTAATCATTATGACTCTGACAACAGAACCACTCACCAACTTCTCTAAGAATCAACCCATTCTTAGATGTTTGCATGTCCAACTTGGTTTTTAAGGGCTAGTGACGTCATATAAATAAGTACGAATAAGATTATGGTGGACCTAGGAATGTACTGTCTTATAACTTATTCTTTCACAGACATTTATTTAAACAAATAATTCTTGTTCTTCTGTGTCTAATCTTGAGTAATGTGCTTGAGTAATCTGATGAAATGCTTGTCTGTGAAATGACCACCAGACTTCAATAGAACAATAGAATCATAGTATTATGGCTTCTATTGGTAGGATCCATTAGTCCAATGATATCAAATATATTTCCTCTCATTTGCCAACTCTAATTAATTGATAGTGGATGTTTCCAGTGTTAGGCTGATCATTAAGCTGGAAAAAATTCAGTTGTAAAACCAAAGCGATAGATTAGTGATGTCTGTCACAGTTTTGAAGTGGGAGAGTGGGAGGCAATTGCTGTTCTGTTTTCAACAGTTTTATCATTTTATGTATTGATAAAGTATATTTGACAAGATGGCGTTTAATACTTTTATGACTCTTCTAGTAAAAGATTAGTTTATTACTTTGTGTTATAATAGCTTCTTCATCTTCTTACAGGAATTATGATGGCCTAATAATATGAGTTTCTGATAATTCTTTGCTCTGAGACAATGTAATTTTTCTATTATCTTGTCCTTTAATACTTGATAAAATATTGCTGTAGTTGTGAGGAAGGGCAGGTGAAGGGAGATTTTAAGTAATGGTTTCATTTTTTTAATATAAACACAACACTATGTACATTTTTATTTATGCTTCTATTAATATTTAGCTATGCTGTCCTACAAATCTGTGATTTGTATCTAAGTTCTAAATTTCACATAAAAAGAATAAAAGAGCTGAAAACAGAGTGGTTCAGTGGTTACCCTCCCCTCTTTCATGCCATGCCCTTAACAGACATCACTAATCAATTGCTGGTTTGTTTGTTTTTTCCTCTCTCTCTCTGAATCCTTCTCAGCTTAACTCTGTCCCTTCGAAAGGTGATGGTGCTAAAGCTGGGCTGTGGTTATTAATATGTCCCAGGTTGTGCAGGAGAAAACACATCAAGTTTAAGAACTTGTTTTCCCAGAACCTGTGCTCTCAATCTGCTGTATCCAGATTGAACCCACTTCCAAAAGCCAGAAGACGTGTCTTAGGCTCTTTCTAGAAATGACTTAGACATGTATTCTAAATGCTCACATGCTGCAGTGTTCCGTACAACCTAGTGATGGAATTGAAGAACTATTTGGGGTAAAATGGCTGAATCTTAGATCTTAGCTATTTCACTGTAAAAAAAAAATTTATGAAAAGAAACAAAAAAATTAATGGAAAGACAGATAGACAGACTGACGGACAGATGGATGGATGGATGGATGGATGGACAGAAAAGAAAAGCTTCTATATTTGGTTCTTTTGGGCTGCCTGGAAAGCACTCAGCACTCGATCTAAGAGCCCTCAGCTCAGCACACAATCAGCCTGTCCAGGCAGATTATCCTCCCCTGAGTCTCTGCCAGAACCCTGGGAAATGAAGCCCCAGGGGCCTTTCTGTCTGTCGTGACCTACTTAGATGTGACATGCCTGATAAGGTCTGGAGTGGCACTAATGGGGATGGACAAGAAGGTAGGCTTCAAGTGGCCCAAGGGAGATGAGCTCATGGAACTGGCCTAGCACATTCCTGGGGGAAAGGTCTGTCCAGGGGTAAAGCACGTATTAAATCTGACCTCAGAGCCCTGCTTAGAACATCCCAACGGCACCCTTGTGTATTCATAAAATAGTCAAGACTTCTTAATGTAGCCTCTAAGGTATCCCCACTCCATACCCCTCCCTTTGCCCTTTCCTAATCTCTGCCCTTTTGGAGAGAGACGGGATTATTTTTAGTTTCAAATCGGCAAGATGTTCTGCCTTTGCTCTGGGCCTTTGCTTAGATGATTCCCTTTGACATCATCCCTTGTCCTTGTCCTGTGACATCCTGAGGGCTGCAGTTCAGCTGTCACTCAGATGGCATCCTTTCCCAAGCACGGGACTGGACCTGCCTCTTGGCTCTTACAGTTACTCGCCCTGGGACACACTTGTGTGCTGTCTGGGAATGATCTGTCCATTGTTCACTGGCGTCTCCCACCACATTGTGGGCTGCTCACCCTCCTCCTGACTCCACTGCAGTCCCGGGATCCAACTATGATGCAACAGCATCCTTTAAATGTCTATAAGCATGTCAGGCTCATCATGTGCAATCTCAAGCTCCCAGGCATCCCCTCCCAAGTCCATTCTGTCCATATTCCCATTCTGCTCTGCTCATTTAGCTACTCAGAGTGAGATCATCTCTCTAACATTACCCACCGTGAACTGGATCGCTTCCAGAATCTTGCCACTACCCAACACCTTGACGTTGCTAGCCTACTCCAAGCCAGCATCATCCTGCACCCAAGTGGCTGCAATAGACACCTAACCAGCCTTTCTGGTCTTCCTTGGATGCTCTAACTCAGTGGCTCTCAACTTGTGGGTTGCAACCTCTTTGGAGGTTTGAGCAGCCCTTTCACAGGGGTCACATATCAGATGCCCTACATAACAGATATTTGCATTATAATTCATAACAGTAGCAAAAATAACTTATGGTCGGGGGGGGGGGTCACAATTGAATGAGGAGCTGTACTATAGGGTCACAGCATTAGAAAGGTTGAGAACCAGTAAGTTTTAAAGAAATGTCTAACAGAGATAATGGACCCTGTATTTTAACTCATAATGTGAATTCAAGTCCCCTCTGTGATCAACACAGCTTTCTATACTTCCATCCAGATGCTTCCAGCCCACATCTCTCAGACTCTGCACCAGCCACACACAGATTCCTGATATTTCTAGGACATGCCAACCACATTTTACATTTCAACCTTTGTGCCCACAAACTTCCACTTAAAAGCTCCCTCTACAGACAGCCACACTATCCTCCCTTCTCCCTTTGTGTGGGAATAGGACTGAGGGTGGGACAGAGCGGGGTGGGGGACCGGATGAGAGGCGACAGACTCATATGACAAATCCTGGGAATCAGACACTTACTCTTCAGGGTGTACATGCATACACTCATACCCACCAGAGGAATTATAATGTATGTCTAGACACTTCCACCCCGAGTCTGGCATGACAGAATAAAATCTCTGAGCGTGTGTTAAGTACTTCTGTGTTCTTGCCTCAGTCATCCATGGACCAAGCCATGTAGCTGTGACTGAAAGATAGATGAATCCCCTCAGGTTTCTCAAGCCAGTACCAACTCTTAGGCTGACATCATTTTTCCTTAGGCTTCATTCAGGAACCTTCTTCTCTCTGGCTTCGGCCCTACAGATGTATCCCTAGACAAAGAACAACCAGGACTCTGGAAAGGAATGAGGGATGTAGCTGTAACCCCATGTCTCACGACACATCTTTCTGCAACAGTATTCTTCCTTAGTAGTCTTCCTGAAGCCCTGGAAAGATGTCTGCTCTCCATTCACTTCAGACAAATGCTTCAATAAGTTGACCAATCCCATATGACTAAAAACCACAAATACATTCAATAAATATTTGCTGTATAAGTTAGCCAGTATCTTCACAAAATTGGCAGAGGAGCAGTGCCTACTCAATGGAAACAGATACTTAGAGGCTTGAAAAAATTACATTAGTAGACGCCAGGAAACCTCTTTTATTATTAAATACTTGATTTTTATTTCTGAATCTGTGTGTATATCTGTGTGTGTGGTACCAGTAGAGACCAGAAGAGAGCATCACATCCCAGAGAGCTGGAGTTACAGGTAGATATCATTATTAACTTTATGTCTGGTCCACCATAGGACAATAAATGGAATTAGTTTCTAGTGTACACTTTCCTCTTTGTGTTTTCTGGGAAGCCAGCCCTTCCTTCAACTTGGGCAGCATCTTTAGATATAGAAACCAAGGTTCAAAGAGATGTTTACCACACAGCTCAGAAACGGCAAGCAAGCTACATCTTTCACACTCCAAAACGTTAGTGTTTAACTTGTCTTGTCTGTTCTAGCAACGGCCAGATAGACTCATAAAGCTTTGGGCTTGATAATTTTGAAAGGTTGGCTTTTAAAACAGAATGACCTAGAAGGTATCGTAATTAGAGAAAATGCTGTTAAGGTTTGACTAGGAAATGTCCCACTCAGGTTCATGTGGTGTGCTGAGGACTGAGTCCCCAGTTGCTTCTGCTGTTTTAGAAAGTGTGGGGAAGTTCAGAAAGTGGAATCTAACAAGAGGAAATAGATCACTGAGGGAGAGGGGGCAGGGATTGTATCCCAGAAGCTGTTTATTCTCTCTCACACACAGGCCCTGCCTCGCATTCTCTGATGCTCTGCCCTGCCCACCTTGGCAACAGAGCAAGCTGGACCATGGACTGAAACCGTAACCCAAATAAATCTTTCCCCCTTTAAGTAGTTTTCTCAGATATTAGTCACAGCAAGGGAAAACACAAGTACCAAGGATGATAATAAGCCCGTGTCTGGCTGAGAAATAATTTCTCCTTTTTCTTTTTTTTCACTGTGACAAAGACACGGGTGTACTGATGAGCCATTGAAAACAATTATCCTACCTGGCTCAAGCTGTAACTCACCAGAAGTTGCTGCCTCAGCCGATATCACTTAAAGATGGTGGCTTGCGTTTTGTATTGTTCTGGGCCTCTTGAAGTATACTTTTTAAAAGGGACCAGGAGCCCCTGTTGGAAAAATCGATTCCATATTTCCATTTTAATGTAAACACTTAGCATCTATCGCTTTTCTCAGTATCGCATTAACACTTGAATGCAAACATCACGCCAGAAAGGTACTTCAAAGCTTTCCTTTTATTTCTTTTTCTCAGGCAGAGAAGGCAAATGGAACAAAATTGTTTCCCGAGTCGATAGTTGACTAAACGCAGTAATCATGGGGGGTGGGGGGAGGTGAAGGGTGTTGGGGACGCTACGGGTGGGTAAATACAAGCCCATTGGAAAGCAGTCTCCCCCACAGGAAGCCGCTGAGAGCCTTATTCGAATTCTCAAAGAATCTCTTAAGTTCCATTTTGCAAATATTGCGTTCTCCTAAAACCTTGTGTTAATGACAGTAAAGACACGAGGTGGGTTTTTAAGATGGCCAACGGAGGCAGTAAATACTGAACTTCCTCCTTTTTTGTGTTGCAGAGATGACCATCTGAGGTTATCAGGTAAAGGCTTTTGGGCTGGCATTCACAGAATTTGAAAGCAAAGTGCAGTTTGGAGTTCAAAGCTGGATTTCTGCCCTTCCCCTACCTCCTGGGAGTTGGCCTCCTACTTCCCAGACTGGAGAAGGCGGTCAGCCTTTTTCCTAAAAACCATCCCAGCTGTCTGTGCCTCACCACGTCCGCCCCGTGCGTCAGGTGCAATTGAGAACGATTTAGGCCGATCACCGAGTGCTCCGTTTGAGGCTGAAATCATGCCAAAGTCTCCCGCACAAAGCCACATTCCGCACCTCCAGTCCCACATTCCACTCCGCTTGCGTTTGTCTGCCGTGATTACCCAGAATTCCAAAAATACTTGGCCACGTTAAATAACAGTCAGTACGGAAAAACCTGAATAACGAAAAGGAGGACAGCTAGAGGTACCGGCTGAGCTCTGAAAATAGACGTGGACTGGAGAACTCAGGAGAAGTGGGCTCAGCATCCAGAGAGGCAGGCTCACCCATGGAGGCACGGGGCATTCAGAGGACACAGGCCATCAAACGTCGGCATTGTTAACAACAGGTGGGGTATCGCTCAGCAGAACTCTATAATCTATTCTTGTGTGACTGAAACTTGTTCCTTTGTACCAACTCTTCCCAACTGGCCCTGTCTTCCGGAGCTGACAAGCACCATCTACTATTTTTATGAGATTTAACTATTTAGATCCCACATATGAATAAGTTCACATCCAAATAACATCATTAAAATAACGGTTCGAGCCGCAGGACATTTTCTTTGTGCTAGTGCTTGAGCGAAGTATTTTCTATTCACTTAGTGACTTGGTCTTCAGGATGCGGAGATAAAGTCTGGTTTATTTAATCTCCTGATGAGGATCCTGGGACCTTGCGGCCATCACTTGATTGGGAAGATGGGCAGCTGGCCTGCCTCGGTAACCTTTCCACTCCTAAGACTTTAAACCCTATTATCTACTATTTTCCAATGAGTTTCTGATTGAAGAGGTGTGCTCGTCATCAGGATTCAAGGCACGAGTTTAGAATAAAGACTCTAGCTTCTAAGGGGGCTGAACATTTGGGGCCTCTGGCCAACATACTTCTTCCCCGGGGAAACTTTGAAAAGTTAAATTCTTATCAGAAAGCTGCCTGTTTCGATTGGATCCAGAGCAAGGAGCATCTCTCTATGGGGGCGGTTTCATACCACCTACCTTCTGGATCCATATTCACTTACCAGCAGGAGGCTTTAGGGACCCACAAGCCTCCCGGTCCATCCCACCCTTCAGACATTATTGGATGTAGCAGGCTGTTATCTCCTTTCTGTTTCTCTGACTCCACATTCCCTGCTGCTAACACTTCATTTTAATCTTGAGATATGTTTATTCATTCAATCAGACTTCAATCAGATTTGGAGACCCGGGAAGCTTCTGTTTTCCTTGTGAAGATCTATCCTGCCCCAAGTCAGACTTGAGAAGATGAAGTTTACCGTATGGCTGATGATATGAAGGACAGCGTCTGACAGTTTTAGGTCTGAAGCTGGGTTCTCCCTAAGTGTCCGTGGTCTGTGGACAAGTGGCTTCCCCTGCCTAAACCCTGGGTTTTGATTTAGAGACTTGGATAGTAACAATTTCAAACTCATGGTCTGTACACAATATGTAGCAAAATTCTTGGTACCTCCCATGGGTCTCCTTGGGCCATAGTCTGAGGAAACATCACATTCTCTTGTTTCTTCCTTCGTGGGAGAAATCTAATTCTTCCCAAAGGAGGGTGGGAAACAAATTCAATCTGTTATGTGTTGCCTGCTGACCACACTAGACAAGAGACATCCCTTGCAGAATCACCCAGCATGCACTTCCTCTTCCACCTGGCATGCTGATCTCAAGTGTGAAGCATTCCTACTGAGCCATCCTGTCCACTGTACCACCATAGATCCTAGAGAGGATGAGAGGATGACTCTGATATTCTGTCCAGGAGTTCAGGATCTTGGATACAGGATCGAGATAGTTTATATTGGGAACCCCTGGACATGTGCTCTGATTCCTGCTGGATGCCTATTCTCTTACAAGCTGGATTCTGTTACCTCTTCTTATTTGTTCCAGGCACCCTGACGCCTTCTCTCATCATCTCTCATAGTTGAAGAAAATCAGTTACGGGAGAGATGGGCAGGAGAGTAAAGCCTAGACAATTGGCTACTATGCCCCATTCTAGAGTCCGGAGACCAAGCTTGATCTTGTGGGTCTATTTAGAAGTCTGGCTAATTAACGACTGCAAAGGCAGTTTGGACTTTGCAAGCCTTTTAGAATGCACCTCATTTAAAAGTAATGGGCTCAGGATTGCCTCTGGCACCCTCACAACAATTAAAAATCCAGTAGGCAGTGCAATCGCCTCTACGTGATTTTCCTATTACTGTGACTTTTATTGTGATTGCAAATAGCTGTATTGGTAATGGTACCTCCGACAAGGATGCCTAAGTAAGGATAGGCTTGCTGTTTTACTATGGCCTCCATGCGATGCGTTGGTTCTTTGGCCAGCCAGATCTTGGTTTCTTCTGCATGATGTCATATGGAGTTCAACAAATATAAGATGGCTGTCGGGAACTGTGAGCATGTGGAGCTCCCCCACTCCACCCCACCCCACCCTGCCCCAACAAGGAACTACAACAACCACAGCTACACAACAGTCTTCAGTGGTTATTATCTAATTCTTGCCTCTCGAGCATCTGTCAGCTGGACAAGATTTAGTATTCTGGAAGTCAAGTGAGGAGGAGAAAAAGATGGTGTGATGGTTTGCATATGCTAGGCCAAGAGAGAGGCATGATTAGGAGGTGTGGCCTTGTTGGAGCAGGTGTGGCCTTGTTGGAGTAGATGTGGCCTTGTTGGAGTGGGTGTGGCCTTGTTGGAGGAGGTGTGGCCTTGTTGGAGTGGGTGTGGCCTTGTTGGAGGAGGTGTGGCCTTGTTGGAGTAGGTGTGGCCTTGCTGAAGTAGGTGTGTCACTGTAGGTATGGACTTTAAGACCGTCATCCTAATTGCCTGGAAGTCAGTCTTCCACTAGCAGCCTTCAGATGAAGATGTAGAACTCTCAGCTCTTCCTGTACCATGCCTGCCTGGATGTTGCTGTGCTCCCTACCTTGATGATAATAAACTGAACTTCTGAACCTATAAGCCAGCCCCAGTCAAATGTCCTTATAAGAGTTGCCTTGGTCATGATGCCTGTTCATGGCAGTAAAACCCTAACTGAGATAGATGGTCACATATAAATGAGATAGGAAAGAATACCCATTGAATGACGTAAGTACACCAGTAACTATGTTGTAAATAATTAAAAGTATCAGTTTAAAAGAACGTTAAAGCAGAAAACCAGAAGCTGGAGAGATAGCTCAGTAGTTAAGTGCAACCGTTACTCTTCAGAGGCCCTGTGTTCAGTTCCTAGCACCCACATAGTGGCTCACAACCATCTGTAACTCTAGTTATAGAGGATCTGGTGCCCTCTTCTGGCCTCTGTGGGCACTGCAGAAACGTGGTGCATAGACATAAGCCAACAAAACATTCATATAGAGAGAATAAAAATAAATATGTCTTAACACAAATAAACAAGTCTTTAAAAATAATATCAAAGAGTTTGTGGGAGCATCCTGAGTGTCAGAGAATCATAATTGTAGTTTTACTTTCAGTAATAAAACCCAAGCACAGCACATTACTCAGTTCACAGCTATTCTTCCACCCAGCATGCTGATTTGAAACCTCTCCTACTGAGCCCTCCTGGGCTGAATGTCTCTGTCCATCTTGAAAGTCCCAAGGGAGTGAGATGGTGACTTGGCTTCATTTTATCCGATGCTGCCTTCAGGGGTCTCTGGCCTCTGTCTGTAGTAAGACAATTTTTCTGTTTAAAGTACAATACATGAAGGCTCTCAGGGCTGATCAAGGAAAGGATTGGATCAGGAGAGACAGGAACACAGAACCAGCCACCATCCATGGAAGAGGAGGAGGCTGTGGTGTCCAACTAAGGCTCTGGAAAGCTCAGTGTGTATACAGGGTCTCTGAGTCAGAAAGCTCCATAGAGCAGCAGCATCACTGTGTTATCATGGATACGAAGGGTGTTTTCCTCGGTGGGCTTCCAATGACTACAGTTCTCTTGGTTGGGCCTATTTGCTTTTCTATTTTTATGGTCCAAGCATGGCGACATACGATGTTAATAATTGCAGTATTCAGGAGGCAGGTGCAGGCAGATGTCTGTGAGTTTGAGGCCAGCCTGGTCTACAAAGAGAGTTCTACACAGGCCAGTTAGGGCTACTTGGTAAACTAATATAATGTATTTATTATAAACGAGTAGTGTATTCATTCTTCTATAGTTTCATACACACACAAACTAGATAGATAGATAGATAGATAGATAGATAGATTATAGAAAACAGATAGATGATGTTCTTTGATCAAAGTACTTCCATTATCCTCTCTGATCCCTTCCCTCAACAAATTCCCTCTTCCTCCTCCTCCTCCTCCTCCTCCTCCTCCTCCGCCTCATCATCTTCTTCTTCTTCCTCTTCTTGTTCTTCTTCTTCTTCTTCTTCTTCTCCTTCCCTAGCCCCAACTCTACTTCAACTTTCATGTCTTTTTTGGTGATCCTTCATTCCTAGCGTTACCTGCATGAGAATGAATATGAAGGCACTCTGCCCAGGAATGGCTTGAACCTCCACCTGCAACCTTTAAGTGCCCATAGCTCCTCTGGGAGTGGTGGGGCCTTATGAGCCCTCCACATCCCATGATGGAATGCTGATGGGGCCAATCCCATGCCATTGCAGCTGTGAGCTCACAGGTACAGCTTTCATGCCACGCCCAGAAGACAGAACTTTGCAGCATTCCTTTCCATCCTCCAACTCCTTCATTGTTTCTGCCTCTTCTGCACAGTTTCCTGAGCCCTTGGGAGGTGATAGATGTCAGAATTAGAGCTGAGCACTCAGCAGGCTTCTGAACTCGGAACGTTGACTGTGTTGAGTATCAAATGTTGACATTTCCCTCTGCAGGCAAAAACCACTGCTGAGAGCAATGCTAGTATTTTTAAAGTAGTGATTGTTGTGTTTGAACTTGACGGACAAAGCTATAGCCCATTGGTAGAACAGATGCTCTGTAAGTTCAAGGCCCTGGGTTCCACCAAAGCCCTTTCCCCTTTCACAAAACAAACAAAGTTATAAAAAACAGTGCAGGAGACTGCCCTTATTACTGTTATAAAATAGCAACTCTGAAACAGTATCAATGCTAAAATGTATCTCCATGTAAGATAGAATGTATCCAGTCCACAGTCTAGATTAGTTTGCATCCCAGACAGAGTGGCCCAGCCTGTTTCTATCATATGGGATCACAACAGACCTCAGTGGCTGTGGGGTGAAAACAACAAACCAAGACTGTAAGGACATCCATCCTCCTCAAATTTATCTGAACACCATCATCGTAATCAAAGCCCCACTACATGTGTGTTTTGGTGGAAATTTACAAAGTGACTCTGTAATATATGTGGGAAGTCAAGGGGCCAAGATTATCATAAAGAAAACCATCTTAGTTAGGGTTTTACTGCTGTGAGCAGACACCATGACCAAGGCAACTCTTATAAGGGACAACATTTCATTAGGGCTGGCTTACAGGTTCAGAGGTTCAGTCCATTATCATCAAGGCGGGAGCATGACAGCATCCAGGCAGGCATGGTGCAGGAGCTGAGAGTTCTACATCTTCATCTGAAGGCTGCTAGGAAAATATTGACTTCCAGGCAGCTAGGTGGAGGATAATAAAGCCCACTTCCACAGTGACACACTTCCTCCAACAAAGCCACCCCTATTGCAATAAGGCCACACCTCCTAATAGTGCCACTCCCTGTCACAAGCATATACAAACCATCACAAAAAAAAAAGTCAGTTGAGTATCATGAATCACAGGGTGCTATTGATAAGGCCAGGGAACTTTCTAGAATGTGCTCCAACCCAAGAAAGATAAATAAGCTTGTGTAACATAATAGAAAATTTAGAGGAAAGCCTACACATTATAAAGACTCTTGGCTTTTTAAGATAGAGATTCCCATGAAGAACAATGGAGATACTGTGGCTTTGAAAATAAATGATACCAATTGCTTGGCCATTCATACAGAAAAGCATTTCAGCCTTGGTCCCTGTCTCATTCTACAAAATCAATCTCGGGTGTGTCATAAGCCCAACTGTGAAAGAAAACACGGTAAGCTATTGAGAAGGCAATACACAGGAGAACGTTGTGATCCTGAATTAGGTGAAGATGTCTTCAGTGAGACAAAGAAACAGCTGCTTCAGAAGAAGGGAGAATTCACATATCCAACTCTGTGCCTAGGTCATGTTCCTTCTAATTTCTCAGTCTCAGAAACATCCTCGACATCAAAATGTTCAGGCAGAAGTCTTCCAGAGGAAAAAGAAATTTTCCATGATGCTCTCTGAGAGAAGCATTGCATCGATATCCAGGCTGTTACAGGGATTCTGGGTTTTATTTCATATACAGTGGTTTTCTGCTATGGGCCGTGCACTGTGCGAAGCGTGTTGCCATCATTTCCCATTTATGTGTATTTCAGCCAGCAGATGATACCTCTGAGCCGGTTACCATGGAAACAACCATCGAAGAAAATCTATCCTTTAATCTCTCTCCAATACCTTTTCCTTTAGATTCTGAAATTTTTAATCTACGAAAATTAAAACTCAAAAGAATCCATCACAGAACTGAAACTTCCAAGGGGTGCCTCTTTCTGTCGTCTTTTGCCCAACAAAGACATAAATCTTAACTTTGGACTGACAATCATAACTTTCAAGAAGCATCCCTGCATAGTTCCCTAATGAGAATTATGATCCCCGTTTTCCAAAGGTAAACTGAGACACACCACAATGATGCCTTAGGCTCTGTGAAGATTGATCACCAGGTGAATCCACATTCGCTGTGAGTTTCCTTGGGTCTTCTTGGTGGAAGCATGCCATTGTTATTTCTAGCTTTCCCTACTTGTAGATAAGAATCCTAAGAGGGTGAGGTGGATGTGGGCTTGACCTTCACTTCCTACTTTCTGTGTTTTTTATACACACTATATACACAAAGGAGCTGCGACCCATAGATGCTATTCAGATCTGACAGGCTACAAAGCTCCTGCTTTCTACTGCTCTCCTTGGACCACCTCTATCAAAGTCTATCTGAGGATTTCACGACTAGATCTCTTTGCCCAAGTCCAAAGTCAGTATATAGAAGAGATGTATCTACTGGTTCTGAGCCCCTCACTTCCCGGTTATGTATGTGAGAGAAACAGTCACTCTCTTAATGGCCATCTTAGCTATGCATGCTTCCCTCCATCCAAGGCTCTCATAGGAACAACGTAAGAGGGGAAAGGTTAGCTTTGGTTCGGGGGACATTAGTCCACTGTAACACAGAAGGCTTGGTAGAGTGACTCCATCCATGGCAAGAATGTGAAATAGATGCTGTCTGTGCTCAGGGTGGCAGACAGGGAAACAGATCTAAGCAGGGATTTTAGAGTATGACCTACTTCTGATAGCCAGGTCTCTCAAATGACCCACTGTCTTCTGAACCAGCTCCACCACCTGAGGAAGGCACCTTCAAAACATGCACTGTGGGGACCTTTGAGAGTCAGAACACAAGACCTTATTATTCTCAAAACCCTGACTCCCACTTCTTAAGTATTTTTTTTTCTCATAACAAATATCCTCATGGAGTCTGAGTCTCCAGGAACAGAGGTTTTTTTAAAAACAACAACAACAAAAAAAGATAAGATTCTAAAAAACATATCTTGGTGGCTCAGTGTACAGCAGTCTTTGAATTCAGGAATTTGAGAATTCTTCCACACTGGTGTTACATTGTCTTCACCGCACCAGATGGATTCACAGAAGACCAAGCATCTATTTTCCAGCTAGGACTAACTCCTGTAGACAATAAACCAGAGGCGTAAACTGCTCCAAAGCTTAAGATCAGAGACAGAAAGTCCAGCAGTGGGACTAGCTGGACAGATCTCACAAAGCACTCAAGTGAATGACTAATACACACTGAGCCTATTTGCATAACAGGGAACCAGCTTCCTGGTCAAGATGTCTGCACTGAGCAAGGGAATCAGCATCTGTGGAAGGGACAATGACACGAGGAACAGTTAATGAAGACACACAGCCGGCAAAACGACAGCATCTACACAATCACCAGGCTATTGAAGTCTTGCCACTTGAGAATCTTGTAAAATCAAGTCCCTCATTCAAAACCATTCTCCTTTCAGGAGCCCTCTTCCCACACTTCCAATCTGCCTGAGTGTTACACCCCCTATAGTAGAACACTGAGCCTGTGTGGACTTAGCTTGGCAACTGTACTTAATGGAGATTACAATGCCTGCCGGGGAGGTTGTTGCAGAGATTAAATGAGATAATACAGATACTCAGGATGTAAATATTCGTGACAAATGAAGGCTAGTAAAATATGTAGTACTGCTCAGAACAACATGGTGGCGTTACCAGCATTAGTGGTTGTGAATCCCCCCTTCCCCACTTCCTTCAAATTTCTAATATATAATCTCTAAATCAGGAAGGACAGCCAGAAGAGGTCCTAGGTGTCTGGTTTGTTATTTATAATGGAGTCTTTATATAAGATAGATAGATAGATAGATAGATAGATAGATAGATAGATAGATAGACAGATAGACAGATAGATAGACAGATGGTTAGGTACATAGATAAATATATAGATAAAATGTATGTATGTATGTATGTATGTATGGAGAGAGAGAGAGAGAGAGAGAGAGAGAGAGAGAGAGAGAGAGAGAGAATTCTCTCTAACATAAGAGAATGGTTTGCACAAAAACTCCAAAATTCTAGTTTATTCCAAAGGACAGAACTGGAGAAAATAAATACCACGTGGTGGCCCCCTCCAGGCAAGAGTTTGAGAACTAATATTCTTTTCTACCAGCTTTTGCCTCCTGGGACTACTTTCCTGGACTCTAATAAGCTTTCTTGCTCTGTAGGAGTAAGTAGAGAAAACATGCATAGAAGGTCTTGCTGACACCAGAAATTTGGGCAGCAAGGCAGTGCTTTCGGTTCCTGGTCAGGTATTGGTACCTGCTATTAGTATTATACTAATACTAATGTCAGAATTAAACTATTTGTTAAGCAAACAAACATAAAACAAAACAAATAAATTGAAACAAACAAACAAACAATAGTAATGTAGCCAGGCATCATGGTACACGCATTTAATCTCAGCACTAGGGAGACAAAGACAGGGTAAGATCTATGAGTTTCAGGCCAGCCAGGGGTACACAGTGAGAGCCCGTCTCAAACAATAAGATGGTATTGTATCTTCATGGTGGTTTCCCTGTTCGGTAATATCCAGAGAACTGTTTGCAGCCAGAAGTATACTCATTGGTTACATGAGGCCATACTGTGTGTAGGACACAATGTGCTATCAGAGAGGATATAAATGTGCAGTAAGAGCCAGATTTCATCAAAGCACCCCACCTCCTTTTACATCTCAGTGCTGCTCTCCCTCCCTCTGAAAAGCCCTTCCTTAATTCCAGCTGGGTTAGATTCCCTGGGACATGTTGAGTTCCAGGAACTCAGTCAACAGCTTTCTCGAATGCCCTGCTCCGAGGTCTCCGTGATATCCTGTTAATCAGATCTGCCATGCATAACACTGTGTCTGATAGGTTAGAAATGCACCAGAATTATTAATGAGCTGTTGCAGATGTGCATGCATTCACGCATGCATGACAGGAGGCTTGGCGCTTCCACACCTCGCTGCAGCTGAACTGACACGTGAGGTCATTGCTCCCCACCAACGGCAATAAGATGCTGCTAGGTAAACATCACCCCAAATATAGGGAATCGGGCATCTGGTCTATTAATAGCTGTGATTGATTAAAAGCTGTACTGTTTACAAGGAGGTAAAGCTGTTATCAGTAAAGGAGTGATTCTCTTGATAAAAACCACCTCCGTTACAAAGCTCTTTGTATAAATGGAATCCATAGAACATGGTAAGTATGCTGTCCATGACACAAGATGGAAACACAGTAGGTACATAGTCTGTAACAAAAGACTTACTTGGTTTTTGGAGGACAAGACAAAATTTGGTGTACGGTGCTATTCAATAAACATTAAATTAATTATTTAATGAATGGTGAATTGACGGATGATTAGCTCAAAGAGAAGCTTGGATCTGCTCATCCTAAGAATTGGATGGGTACAAAGATCCTAAGAGAGCTTTGGCTTCTCAAAGTCAAGGGCAGGAAGGTCAGCCTCAGCCCAGAGCCGCCTGTGCTTCTTATCTAGTCTTCTGAAGGTCATGTCCAAGTCAACATTGCCACAAAAGCCACCTTATCTCTGGAAGCACAGGAGGCTGAGGGACCCAGATAAACCCTGCTTGGAGGCAGAACAGACCCAGACAGGGCTACTGAAGAAGACGGAGAATCCTGAGATCCACGGGGTGGAGGTGGGGTCTGCCCTGTGTCTCATGCATCTCTGCAACTGAGTTTATATTTCTCAAGAAGCTGCAGAAACTCGGGGGTAGAGATGGTTTTTACCAGAGAGAAAGAAGACTAGAGAGGAAGGAAAACGGAAGTGCATGTGTTCAGACACACAGTGGGGTGATGATCCAGGCAGAGTGGAAAAGGGGGAGAGACCCAGAGAAAGCCAGGATTCATATGAATGTGCACATGATAAAAACCAAAGAAAAAAAGGAGCCCAAAGAAAGATTTGGAGAGGCAGACACAGAACTGGAGAGAAGACACAAACACGGGGAAAAGGTGGAGGTTGAAAGAGAGGGCTGTAAAGAGGGAAGAGGAGGGAAGGAGAAAAGAAAGGAGCAGAGGAGAGGGAAGATCAAGGAACAGTTGACAGACAAAGAGAAATGAAAGATTAATGAGATTTAAAGCTGTTGAGATGACATACATACACACACACGTGTGTGTGTGCATGTCTATATATATATGATATAGATACATAGATGATATATATGTAGATAGATAGATAGATAGATAGATAGATAGATAGATAGATAGAGAACGTGAAGTAGCAGTTGAATCTGCAGATTCCCTTCTGGTAGTTTCCTACACCCACGAGATTCTATTTGAATCTCTATTCTTCTATTTAAATGAGAAGATCTCTTTGCCAACCAAATTCTATTCAGCTTCCTGAACTTTCTCCATCCATGAGAGTAATTCTTGATGAACATCCAGTCTTAGAACACTGAGGTCAATTCAGCAAGCATCCCCCACCCTGCACACGTGATCATGCTCCTGCCCTCCCCCTCCTGAGCTTCATGCCCCTGATCTGTCTCCACAGCGAGTCCCACAGGATCCATTTAGCCAGGCTCTCCCTTAGCCCCCACTTTTTCTATTAGTCGTCCATGTACTGACCTGCAACCTACTCATTGGTTGTAAATTCCCACTTGCCCATTGGAATCGGAACTCTTCCCCATTGCAAATCCTACAGCAGATGTCCATCTGTCTATCTTGATATGTCCACCGTGGTCTTTCTTAGCACGATTTACCAAGTCACTGGGTCATGTTTTCTCCATGTGACTCTAACATACTGCTTGGGTGGAGAGCCACCACCTATGGCAATAGTGGTCAATAGTAGAACTGGATGACCACTCCATGGGCTTTAAGAAGTCTGAGGGAGCATGTTAGAACAGAGGCCAGGAAGAGTGTGAGAAAGATCAGGGGAGACATGCATGAAATGGTTTCTTTCAGACAAGGCAGGACCACACAGGGCCACAGCACTCATGGACTCCCAGGAGCTATTGGTGACCGGTGGCTTCCTGTAGAGAGAAAGACAGTTTTCTTTAAAGGTGTGGCTTCTGGTGGGTGGACCATGTTCCTGAAGATGATCCCACGGATTGGTATGTGGAAAATTTGGGAATATAGAATGCGGCCGTAAGAGAAATTGGAGAGGAGTTGAGAGAGAATGTGATCAAATAAATTGTATAAAATCTTAAAGATCTAATAAAAATATTTTTTACAAAAAGAAAGAAAGAAAGAAAGAAAGAAAGAAAGAAAGAAAGAAAGAAA
>NW_021604612.1:4736099-4750318 GCF_004785775.1 Grammomys surdaster
GGAAGGAAGGAAGGAAGGAAGGAAGGAAGGAAGGAAGGAAGGAAGGAAGGAGGGAGTTCTCAGACCCTCACACAGCTGTGGGTGGTAAGCTCAAATAATCTCACTTGATTTACTTATTTATTTTTATGTGTGTATTTGTGTGCCTGCATGAGTTTATGAGTAGCGTGTGCACAGAGATGCTCATAGAGACCCGAGATTGTCACGCCCCTCTGTAATTTTTAATCCATAAGCTGGATGTGGTGAGAATCTTAAGCATCAATGAATGTATTCAGAATTTACCAGTAAAGATAATGAAGAAGCCATACTCACGGAGAAAGGGGTCTGAATGTATATCTCTGGAAAGGAGCTCATGTGTCTTATGTATCAGATGTGTAAGCCCAGTGAGTGGAAAGTCAAGTGGAAAATGACCCCTCCCCCTAAATGGCCAAAAGTCCCGAAGATACACTCCACAAAATAACTGAAGGGGCTGTGGAGATGGCTCAGTGGGTAAGATATTTGGTCTACGAGCATGCATGTGGGCTTGAGTCTGAATCTCCAGCATCTACATAAAAATATGGGCATGGCTTCATGTAACCCCCATGATGTAGGGTTAAAAAGTGGAGGATCCCTGGGGCTTGCTGGCTGCCAGCCTAGCTCCAGGTTCAGTGAGAGACCCTGTCTCTATGGAAGAAGGCAGAGAGAGAGATGGAACACAGTCAATGTTCTCCTCTATCCTCCGGGAACCTGAACACATGTGTAGACAACATACATCACATATACACTCATATAACTACATACATGAAAATTTAAAAATATATACAAATGGCTGGAGAGAGGTTTCAGCAGTTAAGAGCAGTTAAGAGTGCTTTTTGTTCTTGCAGAGTGCCAGGATTTGGTTCTTAGCATCCCCACGGTGGTTCAAAATCATCTGTAATTTCAGCTCCAAAAGGTTTGATGTCCCCTTCCGATCTCCATTGGCACTGGGCATGCACATGGTGCCCAGACATCCAATTGAGCAAAAACCATTCATAGCTATCAAATAAATGATAAAGAAGTATATGCAAATAACAAACCAGCCCATGAAAATATATCTGATGTCATAAGTTATCAGAGATTCTAAATAAGAAACAAGAAAACCCTTTGTATACAGCAAGGATCTTACTGTAAAGCTGGGAACATTAAATATTGGTTAGGAAGAAGAGCCAGGGAAAGTCTCAACACTCGTGTCTCAAACATAAAATGTAGAGAAACAATGTTTTTTGTTTTTTTTTTTAAAAAAAGAGGTAAAGAAAACTCTAATCCAGTTCTACATCTCTACCCTGTGCCCCCAAATGGACATTCCAAAGCATTTACCAAATATGAGTGAAAATATCAAGATTTCCTTATGCCTTATAATAATCAACTACTGGAAACCACCCCAGTGTCAATAAAACCATGAAGGAGTCATCTGGGTTTGTACAATAGAAATACCACACAGCAATGAAAAATAAACGAATGGAGCAGTCTCCGTGATCGTGTGAAGCAAGAGATGACAAACACGGGGCACGGATCACGATTCCTTTTTAAATGAAGACCCAAATCAGGTGATGTTTTCTACAGTGATGGAAATCAGAGAGATCGGTCATTTCCAGATGTGAGCTATGGCTTTGGAAAGACGTCTGGATTCCACACATGTTCTACATCTCGATGGTTCTCAACCTCCCCAAAGCTGCAACCCTTTTAATACATTGCTACTACATAACTGTAACTTTGCTGCTGTTATGAATTGTAACATAAACACCTGTGCTTTCTGGTAGTTCTTTTGGGGATCGTGCCCCACAAGTTTGAGAACCAATGTACTAGATTTTCATCTAGGGAGGACTAGCAGTTTTCACACTTGTACACCTTAAACATCATCCTTCCATTAAAATAAGATCAAAGGAAGCTGGGCAGATTACTTGGTGGTTAAAAACAGTTACTCCTTTTCCAGAATACCCACATTGTGAAGATCAAACCATCTGGAACTCCAGCTCTAGAGATGCTCTCTTCTGGCCTCTGTAGATAAATACACTCGCACACACACACACATACTTAAATATGAGATGTTGGTGCTATTTCACATCTTATTTAAAGAATTAAATGTCAGTACTTCAGACACTCTGAAAATGAAATCCACAGTGCTGGAGCTTCACATGGCCACATTACAGGTCCATGACGGTGAGCATCCACTGGGAGGCTGAGGATCAACGAAGTCAGGAAGGGAGTGGGGCTTCAAAGTCAAACAGTTTATCAAGGCAACATCCATCACTCTCCTAAGAGGAAGCAGACGCTCCCATGTGCACCTCTGAGAGAACTTGGAACTATGCAGAGGCACCAAGAGAGCCAGGGTACGAGCACGCTCTGTAAAGATGACAGCCTGCTCTCAGAAGCAAAAGTGTGCAGAGGTCAGAAAAATGACAAGCCGATTCTTGGAGTTGGAACAGGCACTACGTGCAGCTGGTGATGGGAAAGGGATGAGTGTGGGTGTCTAGGATACAACCTCCTTGAGTTTTGACAAGGTCATGTGATCCACTGGCTCACAGGTGATGTTACTGAATGTTATCTCAGACGTCAAATAAACTTTCTTTGAGATGGACCCTTACCATGTAGCCCTGGCTGTCCTAGAACTTGTTACATAGACCAGACTGGCCTTGAACTCAGGGATCTACCTGCTTTTGCCTCCTGAGTGCTGGGATTAGCGACGTGTGCCACTATACTTGGCCAGATCTCAGTTCTCAAGGAGGTCAGCTATCAGAGGCAGAGTACATCCTGAGAGAAAACCAGATGGGATGTCCCATCCATCAGTGGAAGTTTGTATCTCTTGATGCATGCATTTACTTGGTTACTAATGACTACACACCTACTGTGTGAGGCAGAGCTACTTGGACAATTCGTCAGAGCGGCTGAGGAACTAAACTGCCTAAGCTCCAATGCTGGCCTGATACGTACAAGTGTACAGCTTTGAGCGAATGACTCAAGGTTCTGTGTCTGTTTTCTCATCGTAAATGAGAAATAATAAGGTTAAGCATATTAAAGGATGCATAATCGAGCTGCCGTGAAGATTACATTACAAATTAATATATGTAGAAAGCACTGGGAAAAACACTTGCTATGTATAAATTACAGTTAGCTATTCTTGTCCCTGATTCTCTCCTCATGAATCTCTCTGTCTCTCTTTTTCTCTCTATCTCCCTCTGTGTGTATCTCTGTCTGTATTTCCCACATCTCTGTCTCTGTCTCTCTCTTAGCTTAAGACGGAAGCCTAAATCCCTGCTCTAATACATTCAAGAACACGGGGCTTCTTTGGTCACAGAGAACAGTCAAGGCCGTAGCACAGAGTATCAGCTGAGCTGTCCTTTGAGCTCACTGCCAAGGCAAGGTCTTCACAGTGTGGATGAGAAGCTGCTATCTCCCGTCTCGCTGAAGACATTGGGTCTTTATCCTGAAAGTGGAACTGTTGGAATACTCTGAGCCTGTTACTCCTATCCAGCTATGGAGTAGGGCATTGCCTCAACAGAGATGCCAACTGTGACCACTGAAAATGCACAAGGCTCCAAGGCTGGAAGTGTGACTCTAAAACTTGGCCACCATCCATCTACACCTGCCTTTAGAGTTATAGTAAAAAGGTCTCCCCAGGAAGGAGGAATAGGCAATAGACCAGAGGAGCTTCCAATGTCTCCCTCCAGGGAATCAATCTCATTTACAACACAGTGTGGGGAGCATTCAAGTCTAGGGGTTCATTTAGAGAGTGCAGGTTACAGTGAAAGAAAAAGCAGGGGAGCTATATATACTCTTCGTAAATATTAAACAGCATGTCAGCTAATTTGCCAGAGAGGAGAAAGAACCTGGAGTTTGTTGCTGCTAATAATCAGACACCAGCCTTAAGAATGTATCCCTTCAAGGACAGGTGAGATGGGTCTGTGTGTGGGTAAGGGCCCTTGCTGCTAAGCCTGATGACCCCGATTCAATCCCTGGGACCCACCCAGTGACTAGAGAAAACTAATTCCTGCACACTGTCCTCCGCTCTCCACTTGTGACAAGTGACACCAACAAAGCCGTAGGAAAACCACTGTTATCCTAAGACAACAGAAGATGTGTCCTGGCCACGCCCTTCAGGGAAACTTTGAGGTGCCACCCTGCCATGGAAGGACAATTAAGTTCATTAAAACAATCTGGGCCATAACTAAATGGGATAAAGTACAAATAGCAGTGGCTAAGACCCAAAGAGGGAGAAATGCCAGGAAGTGTCATCATAGATGACCTCAATGTCTAGTTTCCAACAACATAATTCATAAGACATACAAAGAAACAGGAAAATGACAAATCCATTGGGTATAAGGATGGGATAGCCAAGGAGTACTCCTATCCAGCCAGGCATAGTCCCAGAACCTGAGAGGTAGATTAGAAGCATCAGGCAATCAGAGCCAGCCTGGGCTACATAGTGAGTTAGAGGCCATCTTGGGCTACATGAGACCCTGTGTCAAACAAGCAAACAACCACAGAGAAACCAGCTATTACGTTTAATGAGTAAACATTTCAAAGCCATCACTGTAACTATGCTCAAAGAATGGAGGAGACAAGGATAAGATAGAAAAGTATGTATGACCGTCTAGCCCATCAAATAGATACAAAGTATTGAAGGGGCTAAGGAAACTGCTAGGTAGCAAGTAAAGACATACAAGGTGTCAAAGAGGCTAAGAAGACAGTTGGACATCAAATGAAGAGATACAAAGTATCTAAGGGGAGAAGGAGAGAGCTTGGTAAAGTGAAAAGCACAGTAACCAGACAGAAGAATTTCTTGAAGAGTCCAATACTCCATCTAAATGGGCAGAGGGATGAACTTGGGAATTGAAGGCAGACGGGGATCACACAATCTGAGGAAAAAATGGCAGCACAGTTTCACAGACCCTCAGAGGGATGTGGGAACACAGATGAAATGGGAGTTAGAAGGAAGAGAGAGAAGGAGGCAGGAAAATAGGTTAGCATGTAATACAAGGGTGAAGAGACAGAGCCCTGCTGCTCTGACAGAGAGTCAGAGTTCCCTTCCCAAAGCCATGACAGGCAGCTAACAAATACATGCTCCAGGGGATCCAAGTCTCTCTTTTGACCGCTGCAGATACCTGAACTCAAGGACACACACTACCCTGTGTGTGTGTGTGTGTGTGTGTGTGTGTGTGTGTGTGTGATATTCCTCTGAATATATGTTATGGGAGTTGGCTTGGTGGTTTTGTGGGACTCCTAACAATGGAGTGGGGGTGTCTTTGACCCTTTTGCCTGCTCTTAGGACCCTTTCGTCTTACTGGGTTGCCTCACCCAGCCTTGGTATGAGGGTTTGTGCCTAGCCTTGTTGTAACTTGTTGTACTGCATTGGGCTGATGTCTCTAGGAGGCCTGCTCCTTTATGATGCGAAATGGAGGAGGAGAGGATCTGGACGAGGAGACAGGGAGGGGCTACAGGGGTTGGAGAGGAAACTGCAGTTGGGTTGGGTTATATGAGAGAAGAATAAACTGAGAGAGACAGAGACAGAGAGAAAGAGACAGAGAGAGAAAGACAGAGAGGAAGAGAGAGAAATTTCAAGCGACCTATGGACCTATCAGAAAGGAAAAAATGCTGTAAGCCAAATGCAAGGAGGAAAAAATGTTTTAATTATTTCATTTATCTCTTCAGTTTAATATATATATAATTTTCTCATCTCTTTTCTTTTTTAAAACTCTCCCAGAGACCCCCCCTCCTTCCTCTGTCTCAAATACCTATCAATAATAATCAAAGAAAAGGAGGCTACCAAGTTGAGAGCTGCGGGACAAGGGAAGGGTTTGAGGGAGGGGCTGGAGGGAGGAAAAAAGGGAGGAAGTACTGTTTCAACCAAAAAATAATAAAAAATAAGTAGAAGTTTCGTCTTTAAATTGCTGGCATGCTTTAGCTATTTACTCTGAAGCAAGAGAAAGAAAATAAAGCATGCATTTATATCATACATAGAAAACAAAAGCCAAATGCATAAGGTCAGTAGATATACAGAAATGAAATCTCCTTGCACAATAAGAGGGAGGGAGGGTAGAACGGAACCAAGCCGCATTAGGCAAGAGAGGGAACCAGAGAAGACCTTGAGTCTGCATGAATGAAAAACAGCAGTAACAATGTAACAATTAAAAAAGAAGGTTAATAGAACCAAAGATACCGATGTGTATTGTTCTCCTTTCTCCCAAGAGCTTGAAAAGACATAAAACATTATAAACTCATACTCACTGTATGGTTGGATTAGCATTTAGAAATGAAACCTCTGGAACAGCCCTGGCACACGCCACTAGGAGGAAGGAGAGGCGCAGAGCTACTTGGGAGTAACTTTTTTATATCACAGGAAATTTTAGCATAAATCTGAGCTGACTCTAAGGGGCTAAGGTGTTTATAGGAAACCCTTGAATGGCTAAGAAGATAATTCTGGAAAGTTTTAGTAACATTCAAGATATTGTGAGTCTCCATTGGCATTATTAAACAAAGATATTTGTTTAATAATGCCAACAGAAGCTGTAAAAGAGGAAGGGAGCATACGAAAGAACTGAAACATAAAACAAAACAAGAAGCAGCAAGCCTGACTCCATCTAGATCAATAGCACCAATATATGCGTTGACATATTATGAGTAGGTAGTTACTACTGGACTAGAAAACAGCCATACTGTAGGCTCAGAGATATAGACCAATGGAGAAGATGCAGAGGGGCCATCATGCAAACAGAAGCCACAAGAAACTACGATGAACCTAACAGCAGACAGACAAACTCAAAAAGGAAGTATATCCCTAGAGAGTAGAGCAATTCTTACAGGGATGAAAACTGTTACTAACAGTGGCCAGCAAGATGGCTCAACTCCGGAAGGAGCTACTTACATAACAAAGAACCAACAATCCTGTGGGCAGGAGCCAGCCTACCTGTGGCAATACATAGGACCAAGAAGAAGAAGATACTAAGTTTGAAGTCTGGTGCTGGAGGCTGGAGAACAGCCTGCTGACCCTTCAAGTGGTTCAACATGGGACTCAGTGATTCTGCCCTGCATTTCTGCCAAGAGAAAATAACGTATATCTCTGTATAAAACCTTGAGCAGGGTGGGCTGACAGAATGGCTCAGTGGGTGAGAGTGCTGGTACTGCAAACAGGAGGACCCGAGTTCAAATCTCCAGCAGGCACGGTTGCATGTGTCTATAACTCCAGCATTGGTGGGAGGCTAGAGACAGGAAGATTCCAAGAACTTGCTGGCCAGCCAGCGTTCCAGAAACAGCAAACTTGAGGAGAGACACTGTCTCAAGAGAGTAAGCTGGAAAGCTGTAGAAGACTCCTGGCGTCCAGTTCTGGCCCCCACGTGTGCTTTGGGCAGGAGTGTGTGCACCTACACGCTTCCGTGTGTGTACCGTAAGCACACACATATACCACACCTTCGTATGCCAACTTGCATGGAAAGATTTTAGACACGTTATATTCAAAGTAACGACAATGCAAAATAGAAACAATCCCGGAGTCCATCGCTTCTAACCTCAGAAGGGAGCAGCATACTGACATCCTGCTCTCCGATCATCATCAGTCTATGGACTGTTGGTTCATAGACCTCGGCTGCAGGGATGGGACTAGAACCCACTGTGTCCACAGACCAGGCAAACGCTCCTCCACCAACTCCATTTTCTCAGACTCAGGGATGTTGCCTCAAAGGCTACCATGCTCCATCGAGGGGCCCCCGCAGCGTGAACATACAGGAAGCATTAACCGGACTCGGTACGTTGTAACGAAAGATGGAAGCTATGGCAAGGGGAGGGAGATGCATGTTGGGAGAAGTTGGGGGGAAGGGTGGGTGGTGGGTATGATCGGGGTATATAGTATACATGTGTGAGATTCTCAAGGAATAAACAGATAAAATACAACTTGAAAAGTGATTTTTCTAAGATCTTGGGGGCGGGGGAGTGGAAGCAAGCAGATAAGATAACAGCTCCCATTTCCTAAGTGGTTTTGCTCCACTATTTGACAAATGCTCATTAGGTCTACCTGCCAGGCACTAGGCATCCCTCTAGAGATGTAACAAGAAGCTGAATGCATTCTTGGTGTGTGTGCGTGTGTGCATGTGCGTGTGCGTGTGCGTGTGCGTGTGCGTGTTTTAATTTGGTATCTTAAAGCAGTTTCAATTTGCATTCCCCAGATGGCTAAGGATGTTGATCACGTTTTCAAGTATTTGTAATAAACTTTATTATAAAAAACGTGCAAATAAAAGACATCACACCAAAATTCACCAGACCCAGAGCCTGCGAATCTCAATGAACTCCTGTACCGTTAGAGCAGCCGTTCTGAAGCCACCGAGCTTCGTGTTGAATTTTACACTTTCAATATCAAGTATAGTATATATCTATAGTACACACTCACATAAACATATATATACATATATACACACATACATTTTGATTATAAGGGAGAACATGCTTTTGTTTCTGACATTATGTGACCTCATGTAATATCTTAATACATTCTAAGTTCATCCATTTTCCTGGATTTCTTTTATTTTTTGGAGCTGAATAGTATTCATAATATATATATGTGTGTATGTGCATGTGTGTGTATACACAATTATATATATATATATATATATATATATATATATATATATATATAAAATTATATATATCATATATATTTATATATATAATTCATATATTTATATATATATAATTGTATATATACATAATATATAATAACATAAATGGTATATATAAACATATACCGAATTTTTCTTATCCATTTATCTGTTGTTAGACAACTAGGATGATGCCGACTCTCTGCTACAGTGACTAAAGCATCAATAAGCACGGGTGCCCATACTCTGTGGCAGGGTCTGGCGTCCTCTGGGTATAGGCGAGTGAGTGGGATAGCTGGCTCCTGTTTTTATGTAAGTTACTTTATAATGGAAAGGTGAAAAGAGAGTAGATATACGTACGTAAAAAAATTAACATTAAGAAGAAATAAGGACAGGATAAAGACTAGGAATGGTGGACACTGCCATTCGGGGTCACAGGAAGCCTGGCTGACGAGAGATCTCGGTAGAGACCAACCTAAAGGAGGAAAGTCCTGGAAGGCACACGGCCCACAGGCAGCTGAGGGCAGAAGCCTAGGGTGGATCTATGATGTCATGTTAGCGGCACTCGGTGTCGTGGATGAAGCTAGTGACAAAGAAAAGGCAGAGATGTGGAGAAGTGGACACAGGAAGAGGGCACTTAGAGGTAGCAGTACCCTAAAAATGTGAATGCCAGGATTTGCCTCACACCTAACAGCTTCTGCCCCAGCACACACAAGCCCAGGACTTTCAGATCAGCCGATTGCCCCAGCTCAGGAGCTAAGAAACCATAGTCTGGACTGAGGCTTTTCTGGCTTTTTTATGATTGATTTAATTTTTAAATGTATGTGTGCCTGAGTGCGTACAAGTGTGTGTGCATGTAAGTGTGCATGTGTGTGTGTATGTATGTGTGCATGAGTACATGCCAGTGTGTATGTGCCTATGTGTGTACATGTGTGAACATGTGTGAGTACATGAGTACATGCCAGCATGTGTGTGCATTTGTGTGGGCATGTGTATGAGTACATGTGTGTGTGTGTGTATGTGTGTGTGTATGTGTGTGCATTGGTACATGCCAGCACGTGTGTGCATGTGTGTGTGCATGTGGGTTCATGTACCTACCAGAAGAAGGCAGTGAATGGATTCCTGCAACTAGAGTTACAGGCAGCTGTGAGCTGTCTGACATGAGCATTTGGAATCGATGTGTGGTCCTCTCAAAAAGTGAAAACAGTAAGCGTTGTTAGCCACTGAGCCAGCTCTCTAGCATGAGGGTTTTTACACTATGGGTTGCAGCTACAAACTGGAAGCTAGTTCTAGGGCCATGAAGTTAACTTCATGAATTGAAGCCTGCAAGTCAAAAACAGAATGAAAAATAACACCATTCCAGAGTTGTGTGCATGCCTCCTTTGTGTGTGTGTCTGTGTGTGTGTGTGTGTGTGTGTGTGTGTAGTAGTTGTAAAATAAAGTACATTTCTTACTAAGAGTTTCACCTGATATTTGTGCCTGACTCTTGCTTGTTCCCCCATTTCCACCCAGCCCTGCACACATCACTAAAAAACACCTTGCCTGTGACAAGCCTGAATTCACCTGGGCTTGTTGTCAATAATTTAAATAATACAAAGACAAACCCACCTGTGGCTATGGAATCCAAATGTCACCCGTGTTAATTGAGATGTTGGCTTTAAGGAAGGCAGTGATTGCATTATACACAGGGCTGGGCTGTCACAGCCCCCAGCACACAGAAGACTCTCCCAAATCCTGTCACCATGACCCTCCCAATTCCAGACACAACTTGTCATGGAGAAAACGGGGGCTTCCTCTCCAAAGTGTCCCTGGCTCCTCACAAATGGAGTTATGAGGTCAGACTCCAGCAAACTGTAAAGCCAGTGTGGGCACCTGCCGTCAGTGTGACTTACAACATCTGTTCTTTGGATTCCAGGTAGGTTTTTTTCTTTTAATGGAGTAATGGCAGTACCAACCCAATAGGGGGATACAAAAGTACGAGAAAGCTACTCCCCATATAAATGTTCTTGTCAGCCTAGACCTCTGAGTCATGGAGAACTTATTATACCCATTTTACAGATGGGGACTCAGAGAATTGCAGTGACTCGCTAATGTCACACTACTGCTAAGTTGGCTTGGATAGGCTCCAATCCAGGGTGATCTGACCCCGTGATAACAGATTCTAGTCATTTTCTTTGATGATGTGATACTGGTGACCATAAAAAAAAACCATAGGAGTTCATTAACTCTTTTTTTATTGATTATTTTGTTTATTTGTATTTCAAATGTTATTCTCCTTCCTGGTTTCATCTCCAACCCCCCCATTCCACCTCACCCTTACCCTGCCTCCATGAGGGTGCTCCCCAACCCACCTGCCCACTACCACCTCCTGCCTTAAAAGGACCTCTGTGTGGGTGCTGGGAACTGAAGCAGGGTCCTCTGGAAGAGCAGCCGGTACTCCTATGCACTGATCCATCTCTCCGGCCTCAAATAGCATGCATCCTTACAGCCTCACCTTTTGCCACATTCACTCTGGTCCAGGATACGTTCCTAAGAGATAGATTACTAACTGAAGAGTAGAGATGTCATGAGGCTCCCTGCACACCGGACTCAGCAGTAAACGCTTGAGTCTGCCTTCTTACATCGACACCAGCTCATGGTGTTGTGTATGTTTTCTTTCCATTTTTCTAGGCATACTGTTGCAGGTTCTATCAATACAGGCTTTTCTTGTCTCCTTGTGAGGAGTTCAAGTCTGAGGTTTTGTCTACAACGCCAAGAACATTTAGTCTAAGAATTGAGAGAGAGGTGCCTTCCCAAGAGGGTCCTTTCTGAGCCTGGTTGGGTCCCCCAGGTTTCCCATTATGGTTGCCAGGAGCAACTGTCAGTCCTTGGCATGACCAGTTCTGGACACAAACCAGCCTAGTGGTCCCGCTAATTACTTCTGATCCTCTCAAACAACCTACTCTAAATATCGTGTTTTTACAACATATTTCTCCCAGGCTAATTGATGTTACTTGGGAATGAAAGCTTCTGGTGCTAGAGCTTGCCCTCTGCTGTGTGGGTCTAGCCTGCACCATGTGGCCCTTCTTAGCTTTCAAAGGACAAAGTCAGTAAGGCTGGGGTGGGGGGGGGATCCATCAACAAAATACTGGATCAGAAGGATAAACAGAACTTGATATTATGCCTGAATAATAACATAATATGTGTGCATTAATTTTATTAATTAATGGAATAAAAATCTGAGGAAGATGAACCACACATGTAGATTTTTTTTTATCCTCAAAGATGGGCAGCACACAGCACTCTTGAAAAAAAAATAAAACACAGTGTTAAAGTAGAGAGAAAAGGTGATTTTACATCAGAGCTGGCAATCATCTGAGTCAGATGATTGAGTTCAGCCCTGGCAGTCATCAATCACTTCGATACCTCATATCCTTGACATGGCCCCTGACCTTGGGGTCTCTCTCCTCAGCCACACTGCACTATGCCATCACGAGAGAAATGTCAGACCAATCCCAATCACTAGGCATTCCATAAATGCTTGAGTAGCGGCTCCTCAGGACGGCCAAGGTCATGAGCAACCTTGGAAAGTCTAAGGAACAACCAGAGCCGGGAGGCGTCTAAAGAGACGAGCAAGTGAGCATGTGTGTATCCAAAGATCCCAGCCTGGGAAACGACGTCAGGCAAAACCTGTCAAAACCCAAATGGGCTGTGAAGTTGAATTAATAAGCGTGTCCCAATATTGGTTCATGAATGAAGGACACTTAGTGATATATTAGTGACAGAGGAGACCGGATGTGGCGTGCAAGGGAGTTCCAAGCTATCTTCTGATTTTATGCCAATCCAAATGCCTTCCTTACTCTTCCAGTTGTTCAACAAACTACCTGGAAAAAAAGAAACAACTGCATCTAAAGGGAGAAAGGGTTTGTTTTGGCTCATGGATTGAGGGTGGGGTTCATTATGGTGAGGTCACAGAGGCAGGAGTATGCAGCAGCCCAGTCAGGAAGCAGAACCAAGGTGAATGCTTAGACTCAACTTTCTTTCTCCTTTTTATTCAGTGCTGGACCACGGCCAGTGAGATGGGACCACACACACTTAGGGAGGACCTTTCCATCTCAATGAATGGCAGTGCCCAGAGGTTCACCCAACCCAGGTGAGCCCTCACTGCTTTGCTTAGAGGCTTTGCCTCCTGGACAATTCCAGATCCTGTCAAGCTGATGACCAACTCTAACCATCACAGTACCTAAGTCAGTATCCTCCAGCCTAGTTGGGTCATGATGACCCTGGGAAATATCTCTGTAGTGTCTCCTCTCCATGTTTCCTACATGAAAACTGTAAGGCTATCTCAGGATTGGGGCTCAGAGAATGGATGAGAGTCACTCCTCTGAAATTTCTCCTGAACGCACTTGAAGATGGAAAGTGATGGTGTCTGAGTTGTCCGCCTCTCAGAGCCCGGTCCTTACTGCTTGCTGTAGAACCTCTTTCCATCCTTCACCATGAACACTCATTTCTTTTCATCTAGTCAGGCTCCCTGTTCCAGGATCCAGCATCTCCACGGTGGGGTGAGAACAGAGTCAAATGATTCACGCTTTAGTATAAATCACATCGTGTAACTCTGAGTCCCGAACTCTCTTTCCTGTTGGCAGTCATGACTGTCATTACACTACAACACCGTATCCATCTTTGCCCCGCTCCCCCCAATTCTGAAGAGATCAAAGATGAAACGCTCGGCTGAAGAAGAATCTTCTGCGTCTCAACTTCTTTGAATGCCTGCCTTGTGTGTTCGAAGCTCCTTCAGCTACACCCGGGTCACTTGTCTGTAGCTTCTATCTTACACTGGTTATAGATCCTCGCTGGAAATGGATGGCAGGCCTTTGAGCGCTCATGCTGGGGTAGGCTTCTCCATAGGACTGCTGCTGCCTCCATAGGTTTGTCATCCTATGGATTGGCTAGACCAATAAGGAACAGGCAATCAAAGATCAGCAAGCCCTCAGCCTTGATCAACAAAAGCATGACAAAGCTGCCAAGATTATCTTTCAAATGTACTTGTACCCTAACTGTGAGATGGGTGTGCAGAAAGATGGGTAGAGTCTGTGCAATATTTCAGAGAGAGGCAGAGATGCAGTGTAAGGAGAGATTAGAATACAGGCTTCCAGGTCTTGTTGGAAGCTCTGATGGACAGGCAAGCCCTAATTATTTGAGGGAGGGGGAATGATTAGCTCATATACCAAAGACTCACCTGTTTGAATGTTTGACCCTTAAGGATGGCCTATTAGAAGTGGCACTTTTAGTTAGGAGGTGTGACCTTGTTGGAGGAAATGTGTCACTGTGGGGGCAAACTTTGAGGTCTCCTATGCTCAAGCTATGCCCAATGTGGACACGGTCTCTCCTTGATGCCTATGAATAAAGACTGAGAACTCTCAAGTCCTCTAGCACTGTCTGCCTGTACACTAACTGCCAAGCTAACCTGCCATGATGCCAATGGACTGAACCTCTAAAACTGTAAGCCAGCCCCAATTAAATTATTTTTCTTTATGAGAGTTGCCTTGGTCATGGTGTCTGTTCACAGCAATAGAGCCCTAAGACTCTCTGTGTGTGTGTGTGTGTGTGTGTGTGTGTGTGTGTGTGTGTGTGTGTGTG
>NW_021604612.1:4750328-4753453 GCF_004785775.1 Grammomys surdaster
GTGTGTGTGTGTGTGTGTGTGTGTGTGTGTGTGTGTGTGTGTGTGTGAATGCAGTGCCCCTAGAGGCCAGAAAAGTGTGTGATCTTCTTTAGCTGAAGTTACAGATACTTGTGATCTTGTGAGCACTCGGTGTGGCCTCTGGGAACTGAACTCAGGTTCTACAAAAGCTCTTTAGCCCCCAAAGGCTAGGATAACTCTTAGTAAACTGATCCCATCCTACCCCCAAGTCCAGCTTTGCCTCTTTCAATCCAACTGCAATGGCTATTCTGTTTGGGGTCTTTCAACATTTACATCCTCCTTTTTGACGTTATCGTAAATATCCTCTCTGGAAACAACAAATGGATGGGTGAACCAGCTTCAGCTAATCAGAGTACACATCCCCTGGGCACAGTGATTGATTTGTGGATGGATGTGCAAAGCCACAAAGTGTGTTTGCAACAGATGTTGGGGAAAGAAGTTTCCCTTATCTTCCAAAAACGCTATCAGCCTTCATTCCTTGAGATGAGTGAATGTGATCCAGGATCCCATGGAGACACAAAGCATCTGCATCTCAGGGCACAAAATCTGTGCTACTGGAATCAAGCTAGCCTGCACCCTGATGCTCCTCTGGAACCCAACTGCCCTGAAACAGTGAGCTTATGTTGTTATTTAAGGGCTAGTTAGCTTCTAAGTCACTTGTATCATAGAGTTCTCGTGTACCCTCTATCCAATCTTCAAGTATCACTTCCAAATGCCCTCTATCCAGCTTTCCCCACTCCTCTCTCTCCTTCTCACTTCAACACTCCCTCACAGGACTCTCCTCCTGAGTACGGATACCAGCACCCATGTAGATCACAACTACCTGTAACTCTAGCTGCAAGGGATCCATGAACCTCTTCTGGCCTCCTTGGTACCTATGCTTCCGTGTGCACATTCCCACACACAGACACAATTTTAGAAGATAGAAAAACAAATATTTAATACCGGTCCGATGTCTCCTGATGCTTCCAACTTGTGGTTTGAACGCTCTAACCCCCTTCCTCATCACTGTTGAAGACCTACTATGTGTCCCTCTCCTTCTGTACCACCTTTTCCAGCAATCCTTGTGACTATGAAGTCATAGATGATGAAGCAAAGACAAAGGGAGTGTCTTCCAGGCTCCCAGCTTGCTCATACCTCCATTTGACTAGCATGGCATGGACTGGACACTGTGCTCACCCAATGTCTTCATCTGGGAAATGACAGTTGGAGTGAGATGTACCACTTCAAGAATACTCCAGGCAGTGGTGGCACACACCTTTAATCCCAGCACTTGGGAGGCAGAGGCAGGTGGATTTCTGAGTTCGAGGCCAGCCTGGTCTACAAAGTGAGTGCCAGGACAGCCCGGGCTTTACAGAGAAACCCTGTCTCAAAAAACCAAAAAACCAAAATAAAATAAAATAAATTTTGGGCTGGAGAGATGGCTCAGTGGTTAAGAGCACTGACTGCTCTTCCAGAGATCCTGAGTTCAATTCCCAGCAACCACATGGTGGCTCACACCATCTGTAATAAGATCTGATGCCCTCTTCTGGTGTGTCTGAAGACAGCTACAGTGTACTCACATACATAAAACAAATAAATAAATCTCAAAAAAAAGAAAGAGAGAAAGAAATAAAGAAATAAAGAAATGAAATAAAGAAATAAAGAAATAAAGAAATAAAGAAATAAAGAAATAAAGAAAGAAAGAAAGAAAGAAAGAAAGAAAGAAAGAAAGAAAGAAAGAAAGAAAGAAAGGAAGGAAGGAAGGAAGAAACAAACAAAGAAAGAAAGAAGACTCATGTTTTTTGAGACCTCGGGGGCATTTAGTGGTTGATTCCAAGGCCTCTACAGACAGAAAAGTATTGACACACGGGGTAATATCATCCACTGTCTCAGCTCAATTTCAACAATGCTTTATTGCTGAAAAGAATAGTAAAATCTATTAGAGGGAAGGGTGTGTATACAGTTTTATACTAATCTACAAGGCTGCCTTCTTAAAGATTGAGGAACGAGGCAGCATTACTCTTTGTGCAGTGTAACTTCTTTACCTTTACCAGCTTGTTGTGTTTAAAATGTGCGTTACATGTGTCACTGACGGCCAAAGCATTGAAAGAGGGCTCACAATCTACATCTTCTCCTTCATTTGTTCCTGATACAAGGATCCTGAAAACACATCAGCATTCTGCAAAACCCCAATGTGCAAAGGCCCACTCCCACCCCACCCCTCATCAATGGGTCTTTGTGACACCACAGGACTGAGGAAGGTTTACATTAAGCCACTGTGATCTGGCTGTTATCTGTTACTATAGCAACACCTGTCTTGATTGAGGTTAGGCCTCTCAGTCTGCTTCAGCAGAGCTGCTGCTTCCTGTGTCTCAGCCCAAGCTTTCAACACTTCAACAACACCTTCATCTCCTCTGACACTCCCCACAGCCCCAAAACGAAAACCCTATTAGTGTCCTTGCTTATAGATGAGAAACTGAGCCTCCTGGGTGTTCAGGAAATGGACCGACTTCACACAGTGACTAAGCAATAGGCACAGTCAAGAGCCAAACTCAGACCATGTAGAATTACCACTGGTGAGAGCCAGAACTGGTTCCCATCAGCCCCAGAGCCGACTGTGGGCAGCTCACCCAAGCTCATGCTTGGTAAATTCATACAGAGAATTTAAGTAGACCGCGGTCATGGGAATATACAGTTCAACACTTTCTTTTTCTGTTGTTGAGCCAGTTTATCACAGCGCTACGTCATCAGACCCTGATGATTCCAAACGGTCAAGCTGAGCCCTGCTTACACCCTCATGTACCCCTCCCAACTTCACGGCCTCCTTTTCTAACCCCCCTGAGTCCAATCAGCACTGCCTGTATACGCACAAAGAGCCACGCACGCTGGAGTATGGACACTCTACCAGGGACCACATCCCAGGTAACCTTCCCTCTCCCAGCATGCTGTAGCTCTTCGTTGTGTCAATGGGCATAGCACCAAACTAGCTTCTAAATATTTAGGTCTATACCAATAGATTTGTGCAGCTAGCAACCCCATCAGAAAAACAACTTCTTCTTCTTCTTCTTCTTCTTCCTTCTTCCTTCTTCCTTCTTCCTTCTTCCTTCTTCCTTCCTTCCTTCCTT
>NW_021604612.1:4753553-4768543 GCF_004785775.1 Grammomys surdaster
CTTTTACAATGGACGTGTGTCAGAACACGATCTATAAATGAAGCTATGTGGGGAGATATCAGAGACCTCATAAGAAAATGCCAAGTAAACAAGACCTTCTTGTAACCTCCTTCCCCCCATAGCATGGCTGTTCTTGGAATGTACTTCCCTGCCCCTGCCAGGTGGAGCAGACAGGAGGGACTTCATTTTAGATTATTCATTACAGCTGGCTATTGTTATCTGTTTACACACCTCTATGAAACAAGCATGTTTTGTGCAGTTTGTTGTTGTGATTGCACACTTTCTTGGGTGACTCTTTTTTAACCATCAGAGTATACATTGTCTGATGTTCAGAATAAAGCTGGCTATTGTATGAGGCCTTAATCTACTTCATTTTGAGGCCCCATTCTCCAAGGTTCCTGCTGCCAACTAGAGCAAACAGATGTGGTTAATACAGACACTCCTAGCTGTTCAGAGAGCAGAGAACAAGCCAGGGTGGCCAGTTCAGGACATCTATATCACACGCCTTCCCCAGAGGACTCAGGGAGTCATAGAAGCAGGGGAAGGGAAATCGCAAGAGCCAGGGGTTGCAAGGAACTGCTGAGAAATGGCATTTTTGTGACAAGACAGAGCTGCTGCACACATGAAAGTCTCAACGGCTGTGGCTGGATAACCAAGCCACTCTGCCAAGAGACCAGCACTGACAAAGAAATAACAGGGTTATTGATGCAATCATAACAGAGATATTGGGTCCCTGTTGGTTTTTGAGAGAATGCTGTCCTTGATTATAAAAGAAAACATTGCAAATAAGGGAAAGGAAAACACTCACTATGTGTACTGCAGCAGGGGGATTTCCAGTAAAAAGTCTTTAATCTCTGTAGCAAACATTTTGCTAGGTCTGCATAATACACGGGCCACAAGAACATCCTTAGGACAGCTGAAATTCAAGGCAGAAGATCAAGTTGACAGGATTGGCTTTGAGGATAAAACAAGCAAGGAGTGGGGGAGGATTGCCTACCAAACCTGGCCTTCAATTTCCCTGTGATTACCCTGCAGGAGGTGATGTCAGACCCCATTCATCACCCTGGCTTAGGCTCCCATGGTCCAGTTTCCCCTGGGTGTCTTTGAAACCTTAAACCACAGGACAGATTTACTGTTTCACTTGTCCAGACCACTGAACTCATGAACGGCAGGTATGTATGTAATACACCACACACAGTGTGGTGGTTTGAATATTCTTGGCCCAGGGAGTAGTACTATTAGGAAGTGTTGTCACTGTGGGTGGACTATGAAACCCTCCTCCTAGCTGTCTGAGGACAGTCTGCTCCTGGCTTCCTTCAGATAAAGATGTAGAACTCTAAGGTCCTCCAGTGCCATGCCTGCCTGGATGCTGCCACGTTCCCCCCATGATGATAATGGACTGAACTTCTGAACCTGTAAGCCAGCCCCAATTAAATGTTCTTTCTAAGAGTTGTCATGGTCATAGTGTCTGTTCACAACAATGAAGACCCTAACTAAGACAGGATTTGGTATCAGGGACTGGGGTGTTGCCGTGATAGACCTGACCATGCTTTTCTTTGAAGGAAAGTGAATTTGGGGACTTTGGAAAGTAGTGAACTGCTTTAAGTGGGTGCTTAACGGGCCATACTATTAGCAACATGGGAGACAGTACTCCTGAGTGTGTCTTGAGCTGTGAGAACCTAGCTCAAGAGGTTTCAGAGGAGATGACTTGTAGTATATGGTCTAGAGACTGTTTTTATGAAATTTTAGTAAAGAATGTGGCTGCTTTTTGCCATTGTGGGACAAGTCCGCCTGAGGCTAAGGTGAAGAGATTTAGATTAATTGCTTTGACAAAGGAAGTCTCAAAACACCCTGGTATGATTTCTTGTGTGTGGTTACTAAAGTTCACTCTTACGAAGAACATTTTAATGAAGCGGCAAGCATACAAAAGGAAAAAGACAAAATGTATGGCTCAAAGAATAAAGGGCACCAGGAAGTGGAAGGAAGCTAAATCCTTCGTTCAAGGATATTAAATGGAATTAAGGGAGTGGTATGACCTTGGGACAAGATCTCACCCAGCTAAACTCACGCTTCTGCAGTTGAAAAGGGATAGTTATATCTAACCATTATTATGACTACTTACTGTTTGCATTTGGATTTTTAATCTGGAATGAAGTACAATCCAAAAATGGAGGGCACACCTGTGATCCAGATCTCGAGGAATCCTGGCCATGAAAAGCTTAGGCCCAGGCTTGGAGGTACACATCTTTAATCCCAGGAGACAGAGGCAAGCAGATCTCTGAGTTCAAAGCCAGCCTGGGATAATACAAGTTCCAAGTAGAGAAAAGCTTAAGTCCAGACATGATGGTTTAACTCAGGAGACAGGCATGTGATCTCTGAGTTCGATCAGACTACAGAGCAAGTTCCAGGACAGCCAATCTTAGGCAGTGAAGGCGTTGGAAAACAGAAAGTTGGTGATATTGTAATAAAACAAGGGGGCCATGTTCCAGCTCCAGCAAACAGCAGAACTTGCTAGCTTTGGCTGTGTGACTCTGCCTTTAGAATAGAAGAGACTTCTGGGACAATTGATGCTGGTTAGCTGGAGCTAAGAAATTAGGGGTGAGTAAGAAGAGACCAGCATCACTGAGATGATACCTTCTGGGAAGTGTGCTCTGAAAGCACAAAGAAGCTGTGATCCAGAGACAAGCGAGGTTGTACCTTATGCTAGTAGCTGGACTTGGTAATATGTAAGAATAACCCAGAGGGTACTGGTTTGAAGGTATGAAGAGGCCATGGAGAGGAGTTGAGGCCTGGCACTGTGAGAGGACAGGGAAGGCCATTGGTGAAAGTACAGCCTTAGTTGTAGTTGATGGCCCAAGGCTGAAGGAGTCATACAAAGAAGTTGAGGCTTGGCACCATAGAAGGAGCCTGTGAGAGGCTATTGGTGAAGCCTAGTTGTAGGTGAAGACCCCAGTGTATTGGAGAGGCCAGTACCATGGGATAATCACCAAGAACAGCAGCAGCAGTGGAGTGGAGTCAACCAGAGCTTAGCGTGCTACAGAGGGCAGAGCTGGAGAAGTGACCTAAGCCTTTTTGAGAAGCCCAGAAGATTGTGTGGAACTAGAAGCTGTAAAGTTGAAGTTGCCTTGGATACCCCGAAGTGTTAAGAGATGCCAGAGTCATGGGACACCTGCTGAGGAAAGCTGCTGTCACGGAGAAAGAGAAAGAAGTTTGTTGCCGTCAACAAAGATGAAGGAGTTGGAGATCTGAAGACCGCTTTGACATCAGACAGGGAGATGCTGAGTTTGGAGTTTGCCCAGCTGGCTTTTGGTCTTGCTTTGGTCTAGTATTTCCTCAGCACGATGCTTTGGAATGGTAATGCATATCCTGCATGATGTTGGGGGTATGTGATCTGCTTTTTGATTTTGATTTTATAGGGGATTACAGACTAGAGATTGCATGAATCTCAGAAGAGACTTTGAACTTTGGACGTTTAACATTGTTGAGACTGCTATAGACTATGGGAACTTTGGAAGTTGGACTAAATGTATTTTGCACTATGTTATGCCTAGGTATGACCCCCATAGACTCATATGTTTGAATAAGCCTCTGGGGGCCAGGGATTGGAATGTGGTTGTTTGGATATGCTTAGCCCAGGGAGTGGTACTATTATGAGGTATGGTCTTGTTGGAGGAAATATGTCACTGTGGGGATGAGCTTTGAGGCCCTTCCTCCTAGCATCCTGAGGATAGTCTGCTTCTGGCTTCCTTTGGATAAAGATGTAGCACTCTCAGCTCCTCCAGAGCCATGCCTTCCTGCCACGATGATAATGGGCTGAACCTCTGAACCTGTAAGCCAGCCCCAATTAAACGCTGTCCTTCAGAAGAGTTGCCTTGGTCATGGTGTCTGTTCACAGCAACAGAAACCCTAAGATGCACAGGTAGTCACCTTAGGCAACTTTGGCTTTCCAAACCTAGTTTGGTCTTCTGTCAAGTGGAGTGTGTGAAGTATCTAATTCATGGATTATGGATCCAGGAACACACTAAAAGCCCCACATGTGGTGGTTCAACTATTTGTTACCAGAAGGAATGAGAATTATAGACTCAAACAGGGCCCAGCACATTCTGAGAACTTTGTGTAAACCAGAGTCTCTAAGGTCAGCCAGCTTGGCCTACTTGCCATGTTTCAGGTTAGAGAGAGACATTGCCTAAAACCAGCAACAACCGCGGTGAAGGGTGCCTGAGAAAGAATACCGGGGATTGCCCTTTGACCTCCATATGAGTGTGCACACATATATGCATGCACTTGCATTTATGAACAAAGACATATGCACACACACAAAACTCAACCAACCAATCGATCAACCAGCGAAATGACACCTTTAATCTTTACAGCAAGCTGGTGGGTGCTATTGTCTTCCTTTTTCAAGACGCGGACAGGACGGAAGGAGAGAGCTCTTACAAGCCATTTACACACAGTGTCTGCGCCCATTCTATATACTTGGAGAGAAAATGGTTACCACTCCCATTGTAAAGATGAAGAATCTGAGATTGCAGCAGTTCAGTGAGACAACCCAGGATACCAAGAAAGCAAGCACCAAAGCAGGGAATCAGCCTTAGCTAGGTCCGTGCGTCTCTCCAGTCTTCCTGCCTATAAATAAAAGGAGCCGCCCTTAGGAAAGCTAATCAACTCTGGTTTGTTTATTAGAGTATGCGAGGCACGAAGGCTAAGAGCCCGGCAGGCATCCTCTTATGTAACTGTCACCACAAATGTTTGTCCCCCTTTGACATACCAGGAAACTGAGGCACAGAAAAGATCACGGATGACCAAGGTCACAAGCAGAAACTGGCATAGCTGGGGAACAAACTCGGTCAGCTCCCATACGCTCTGACGAGCTCAGATCAGCTCTAGGATGAGCTGTGGGGTTTGCTTGACAAGAACCTTTGACCTGCCGTGAAAACCTCAGGCCCTCTTATTCCACTGACCAATATCTCGGTGATTTGCTGAGAGATCGTGGTGGGCTGCTCTCAAGAACAGGAGGGGAAAGGGAATGAATAGTCAGGCGAGAAGCAAAGCTAAATGTGACAGACAGGTGGCCGGGCCAATAGTCAGCAGGCTGGGCCAGCCCTCTTTGCTGGGCCAATAGTCAGCAGGTTGGGCCAGCCCTCCATCCTTGGCTGGGCCAATAGTTAGCAGGCTGGGCCGGCCTTCCATCCTTGGTGCCACTTCTCCCACGTCCATGCAGAAGGAGTCCATAGACCCTCCTGAACATGTCCAGCAGGTCATAAGACGAACAAAGCAGATGTGGAAGGAGACCATTTCTATCTCCTTGGAGATGCAAACTCTATGCATCTATGTCTGCGTTCCCTTGCGGAAAGGAACCTGGGCTTCAGGCTCAGAAATGGAGACACCCTCTTTAGCTCTCTCCGTTAGGAAGATTAAAGCAGAACCTTCTGAAATAACAAAGGTTTCATGCCTCTGGAAAGTTAGAAGACCACGAAGGCCTAATACAGTTAAGGTTTACCAGGATGGAGGTGAGGGGAGCATTTCCTCCATTATCACTACCTTAGCCTTGGCACAAGGTAGGCCCAGGATGACCGGAAAGCAGGGCACACATCCAAGGAGGATGTCCCGTGCTTTCTGTAGACACTGAGATGAATTTCAGGATTGTTGGGAGGAGGCACACCAGCAGGGAGGTCACTCTGCAGAACCCTGGGGCATGTCAGGCGACAGTTGGTCATGACCACCCCTTGTTCTTGCTTACTACACACTCAAGAGGGCCACCTGGTATAGATATGAACCTTTGAAGTACCTCATGCAGCCTTGGAGACTCTGAGTGATCTGGCCATGCCCGTTTCCCTACCTTCATATCACACACATCCTGCACCATGCTAGGAAAGTTGACCTACACACAGTTCCCCTGTATACTCGAGCCCCTGCAAACCTGAGCTACTATTACCCCTCCCCTGGCCTCAGCTTGGGCTGTTCCTCATGCCTAGCATACCCTTGCCCTGCCCTCTCACGGTCTGCCTTCATCAGGATGACTCTGTCTCTTACGATCCTCCTCCCCCGATTTCCATTGTGTGCTCTCCCAGTTCAGGATTCCTGATGGTCATTGGTTACCACAGAAACTTGTTCTCTCAAGGTTCCAGAAGGCTATCATCACAGAGCCAGAAGAGCCTTGGTCAGATCTTCTTCAACCCTGGTAGTTTTTTCTAATCCTTGACATTCCTTGTCTGTCTTACACCTGGTTTGTCCCAGTTTTTGTCTTGGTACATACATGGCTGGTCCCTGACTCGCACCTGTGTCACCGTGCGGCTTTCCTGTAAGGGACATCAGCCGCCAGACCAACTCCAATGTAACGTAATCTCAAATGCATTGTCGTCATTATTTTGAAATGAAGTCATCTTCTGAGGTTCCCAAGGGGATGTGAATTTGAGGAAAGTACCATTTAACCCAGTGTAACCAGTAACTTTACATTACACAGGAGCGGAGCTCACTCCAATATTCAGAGGAAGTATCAAGAAAAGACTGAAGTCAGCTACTACTTGTACCAGACCAAGTACAAAGAAGAGATCATGTTGGGAATTGTACAGGGGCTACTGACTCAAAGTCAGGAGCCAGTGACCCTTCAAACCTCCAGGAAGTTCAGTCTTGTGCCTGGCAGTATTGTCCTTCAAGATCTCTTTACCACTCACCCACCACTCTAAAGCAGCCTGGCAGCAGGTGATTCGCTGCCCCTGTGTCATTAGCTAAGAGAACAGAAATAACAGTGTGTCACCTAGGAGGAAGGAGCTGACATCTTAAGAAGTTTCCTAGTCTACCGGATAACAGTTCTCTGCTCTCTCCACTTTTCTAAATACCGAGAGTCCAGTCAATCTTGGGCACTGCTACACGGCGGGTGTCACACGCAGTCGGATGTCGGATGTTAATAATCCCCCAAAACAAAAAGACAAGTGGAACCTGCGGCACTGGAGGAAGATGAACCGAGGCACTGGACGACCTAAGGCACCAGAGGACGATGACCCGAAGCGTCAGAGGACTACAAAGGATGATGACCTAGGCACTGGAGGGAGGACGAGGACCCTATGTACTGAAGAACCGCTAAGCTCAGAGAACAAAGGCCCCGAGGCACCAGAAGATGACCCCAGGCACCTGAGTGAGGACCATAACCCGAGGCACCAGAGGATTACGGAGGATGATGACTGAGGCACTGGAGGGAGCGTTAAGACCCGATGCACTGAAGGAACGCACCAGAGGACAACGGCCCAAGGTACCTGAGGAGGTACCTGAGGGAGGACAGGAGGACGATGACCCGACGCACTGAGGGGACAAGGCACGGAAGACCCGAGGCATCAGAGGACTACAAAGGATAATGACCCAGGCACTGGAGGGAGAATGAGAACCCAAGGCACCGAAGGACCCCGAGGCACAGAGAACGAAGGCCCGAAGCACCAGACACTACCATCCAAGGCACCAAAGAATCAGGAATCACAGCGCCAGAATCGCAGAGTCTGGCCTCCAGATATCTCTCCTTCATGGCTTTCTGGTTCCTTGAGTCCTCCATTTTATCATCGGTTAAAATGTGAACGGTGACCGTCCCAAGCCCGCTGACCTGTCTGCAGGTTAGCTGTGGGGGAGGGGAGGATGACCATGCATGAATGCACTGTACCTGGCCCAGAGTAAAGACCCCCAACTCGCCCTGCATCTCTTTTCTCTTAAATAATATTTTCGCTAATCACACTGTTAGTAAGCGTACTTTTATTATAACTCCAAACGATGATGCATTTTAGCTCTTAAAGTAAATATATTTCTTATTTCTTGCTGTTAGGAGCCAAGCCATTCTGTTTGTAATGCTTACAAATAGGAAATTAGAGAAAAGCTACACCGTCCCCGATTTGAATGTGAAACAACTGGTATGAATTCAAGATGTGCTTCCCCTTTAAAAAAAAAAAGGAAGAAAAAAAGAAATAGTATTTCCTAACCAGCCTCTTTAAATGCCTATAGCTCATACCTGACTCTAGGAGGCAGCTCACAATAGCCTATTTGCCTGCATGAATGGGGTCCTGGGTTTTATTCCCAGCACCACACACGCACACACACACACACACACACACACACCAGTATCCAACCCTAAAGCCATGAACTCTCAATAGCCAGACTATGACCTCACAGATCATTGTCCTATTTAAAAAAAAAACAAAAAACTGCAGTTCCTTGAGGAAATAGCTGAGCCTTGCTTTGAGCAGAGAATCCATACATGGGGTCTGAAAATGTTTCCAGGTCTGAGGGTGGAGAAACTGTGAAGATGTTAGGGAGCCTTGGCAAAGGACTGGCGGGCCACACTGAGGTGGCATCCGCTAACTAAAGGTGGGGTCATCTGAAGATCAGTAACAATGACTGAGACTGGGGAACATTCACCATTGAGTGTTTACCACGCGTGAGGACTTGAGTTCAAGCCCCACTACCTGACTTTTAAAAACGAGACAAAAGCCAAGTGTGATAGGCCAGGTTTGTGATCTCAGCACTGGGGAGGCAGAAACAGGAGGGATCTGGAGCTTACTGGTCAGGCAGTCTAGCCTGTTTGGCAAACCCCAGGCCATTGAGAGACCCTACTTCAAAAAACACAAGGTAGGTACAACAGCAGAGGCTGGCCTTTGGCTTTTGCATGCACGTGGAAGGACACACACACATACCAGAGAGAGAGAGAGAGAGAGAGAGAGAGAGAGAGAGAGAGAGAGAGAGAGAGCACATCAACACAGTTACATAAGATCACAAATTCACAGCAGTGTAATGAAAAACGAATCCTCACTTCGATGCCTGGAAGAAAGTCCTAATTAGCTCTGGTACTGAGGCGCAGAGAAGTGAAGCGTGTCACCCCATGTCACACAGCTTCTAAAGGGAGAAGATAGAGTTCCACACCGTGTCTGTGACATTGCAAAATGTGCGGCACCAGCCTTCAATAAAGTTTAATGTTCCCTCCACTGTCCCCACCACAGCAGGACTACAGGCAAAGCATTAGACAAGGGGCGAGAAGGGAGAGCTATCGTGGTCCCATCCCACCGTCTCTTAGTCCTTGGTTGCAAGCAACAGATGTCGGAAGGTGAGTCTGGCGTGATATAGACACGACACGGTAATGGTAAAACCCATTATAACCACTCCTGCGAAAATCCACGAGGGCCATAAAACGCTCTTTGGTTTCAAGGTGGGAGCTGGCAGTGGCTGGCTGCACACCCCAGGCTCGTTCCGATGCTATCCTACCTTCTTACCCCTCAGATGAAGTTTCTTAAAGAGAAGCCTGGGAGCTGTTCTTACTTAAGCACGTTTTAAAACACAGATCCATGGGCTTCGTCGCAGACCAGATTGGTTTCTGAAGCACAGAGCCCTGTAATCAGAATTTTTTACCTGAGTGCCCTAGGAAGGTTGTTGGCACGTTGGTCTTCAGGAAGTGCTTCTCCTGTATGTGACTTTTCCTGGAGAGATGCAAACAAATGCCTCTTTGACCTTGATGAGGAACCAGTTGCAGACCAAAACCTCTCTGTTCTAGCTTAGCAGGTCAGTGGAGTCACCCACAGATATATAGGTGACCTAACAACAAAAGGATCTCTGAAAAGCCCAGCCCAGCACGGGTGAGCACTCAGAAAAGCTGCATCAGGGGAGTCTTCTACAACTGGCAGACACTGACACCAAAATCTCTGCCACCTATGTCCAGTAATTTTTCCTGCTAATAAAACTATGGGGCTGGAGCTTGGGATGTTTCTGTCAGAGGCAAGAACCACACAACCATCTCCCTCTCATCTGAGAGACCTCGGGGCTGAGGGGTGTTAAGGATGTGTCATGTGGAGAGCTTTCCTGGAATCCCTACAGTCCTGGGCTTGACCCCAGCACTGGGAGGGAGAGGTGCTGGACAGACATTCTCTATCGACTTCCTTGCCTCCGCCCCTTCATTCCACCGGAACTTCTTTTTAGTTAGTGATCTCTCTGCAAGACAAATTCCTATTGAAAAAATTTTTTTTGAAAAGCCAGATGTGGTAGGGTATGCCTGTGATCCAGAGCTCGGGAGCCTGAGGACAGTTATATAGGTGATCCTCTTTGCTCGTGCTCCCTCCCTCTGGTAGTGCTCCCTCCCTCCGCTAGTGCTCCCTCCCTCTGCTAGTGCTCCCTCCCCAAAGCCCAATGGTCTCTTGGCATCTTCACTTAGGATAGGCCTGCGTAGTTTCCCCTCTTTAACAATCTCCAGACTTATCTGTCACTTCCCCACCACCTTTCCACACAATTTCCTGCACCCCCACCATGGAGGACTCACCACCGATTCATCAGCCAGCACCCACTCTGAAATGGCCACCATCTATCTCTGCAACACCCTTCTGGCTTTGCTCCCCTTAACCTTCCTTGGTTCTTCTGAGTTTATCCACTTCCTGTGATCTTATTACATCCCTCGGGGATCTAAGGATGGATTGGCAGGTGATCCAAACACAGCCTATGTGATTTAAATAAAAATGGCCCCCATAGGCTCATAGGAAGTGACACAATTAGGAGGTGTGGCCTTGTTGGAGGAGGTGTGGCCTTAAGGGAGGAAGTGTGTCATTGGAGGCGGTCTCTGAGGTTTCAGATGCTCAAGTCGGTCTGCCTGCCTCTCCCTCTCTTCTCTCCTGCCCGCCAGTTCAGATGTAGAACTCCTGGCTTTCTCCAGCACGTCTACCTATGCACCTCCATGCTTCCCACCATGATGGACTAAACCCCTGAACCTGTAAGCCAGCCCCGTTCAAATGTTTTCCTTTATAAGAGTTACCTTGGTCACAGTGTCTCTTTACAGCAATGGAAACCTAAGACAGCCTAGGATCGTCAGTCGGAAGATGGAGCAGACAGGCCGTGTCTTCTCCCCTATTGTGTCCATGTCACCTGGCAGTCCCTGACAGTATGGGTTTTCAGGGCTCATTGAATGAACGAAAGAAGAAATGGCGGTCCTTCTTCATCATCATCCCATCACACTGCACATTACTTACTGTTCCTCTGGTCTCTTTCTATCTCCCTTATTCCCCATTGTCCTTACTCCATTAGCAGTGATAATCTTCTTGCACACCTCAGTTGGCTCAAGACCCCCTGGAACCTGAATACCTTTTTCTATGGTGTGCCACAGTTTGCAGAACTCTTCAGAAGTAAAAGCTTCAGACAACTCTGCCTGGGGAAGCAGCTGGTACCCATAAGCTGTAAGTGACTGTCATCATGCACAGCCCTTATTGAAGAATTGACCACAATCAGCCAATCCTATCAGACCTTCCGGGAGTCTCAGTCACAGCCATAGGTGAGTGCTAATCATGTTCTCTCCTGAGAATATAAACTGTGAGAAAAGATTTCCCTGAAGGCTGTTCTTGGCATTCCAGGATCAGAATGAGCTGAATCATCGGAAGCAGGAAGAACAGAACAACCAAAGATTATTTCAAATGCAAAGGTGTGTGGGGGGAATCTCCTTGGCTTCTGATATCTGTGGGGTACCATGGAGGAAGCTCTTATACACAGCCCTGGGTCTAGGAGCGCTTTCCCTGACCTTCCAATAATTATTCCTTTTTCCTAGTTAACATGTATATATTTTTGTTCCTTGTATATAAACAAGCCTTGACCAAAAAAAGGGTCTTGAGCATAAAATCCTCATCTAGATGTTAGAAACTCCAGGTAAAACACTAAGTCCCAGAGTCTCAGTACCCACATTTAAAAGCTAGATACTAACATGTAGGATCTAGTGAGAAACAAACATGTTCGGTAGCTGCATCCTTGGTAGCATCTCCTTTGGTAGAGGAACTGTTGGTCCAAGTTCCTCACACAGTGAGCAAAGTAAATATGGTAGTTGACCAATGAGACAACATCTGGAGATAGATGAAGCAGCTCCCAACTGAGAATCACAATCTCTTGGAAGTACAACTTCCTGCAGGTCCTGCCTAGGGCAAGGATGAGTGCAATGGCTTCCAGTACTTCCCACCCAAGAATTGCCAGCTTCCAAGAGATATAAGGCTGGAGAGAAAGCTTAGCTATATTGTGGGAGATGTGTGTTGGAAGGGTGTTGTCTCTCTTCAGCTCTGTGTCTGGAAGCTCCAAAGGTAGGACTGTTATCTGTGTCACCAGCCAGCCATCTCCAGAAGGCCCAGTCTCTCTGTCCTGCTCACAGTAAGTGACACCCATTTTTATTCACGTGTCTCTGCCTCTGCAGTCTCTTCCTGCTTTGATGACTCTGTCTCTGCCTTTTCTATGTTGTCTCTTTTGTGTCTCCTTGATCTTATTTTCCTATGTCCTCTGTCTCTGTGTCTGTCCCTTATCCTGTCTCCTTCCCACCTCATCCCCACTGACACACACTGGCACCTGCCCCTGACCAGCTTCCCTTTGTCTTGGTCCTTCTCCAGTTGCCTGGTAACCGCCTTCCCCACCAGCCCCACAGAAACCATAGCAACGGGCAGCCTGGAGATGCGGCCATTCATCTTGCTTTTGTCCTGTGCGTTTCTGCCACTGCAGGCCACGCACGTGGATGCTCCAATTACAGGTACTCAGGCAGGATGTCTTTGTCCAAGGCCCATTCACAGCCAAGTGGACTCGGGGAGCAGAAGCTGTTGGGAGCTGCCACACAAAGTGTCTTTGTGCCTCCTCCAGGTGCTCCCTGCAGCGCTCAAGGACAGCGGGATCTCCAAGCTGGATGCTCAAAAGCTCATGTGACAAACAATGACAAAGATGGAAGTAAAGGGGGGCACCAGACAGACAGATGTCCAACGTAACAGGCCCCAGAACAAACGCCCAAGGGCACAGGAATACAGAGGCAAGGGCTCACTGAGTGCCCTCTCTGGACCCTGATGCTCTCTCTGTCCATTCTCCAACACAGATCACTATAAAGCCTCATAGATTTTTCTCTCTAGCCTAGATCTGCAGAGCCCCGTTGCAGCTCCCCTTGGGGTGAAGCCTTTCCTGAGCACTCCCTCACTGCTCTGCATTGATTGGGTCACTTGACTCCCTAGGCTTTGTGTGTGTGTGTGTGTGTAGCCTGTGTATGTGATGTGTATGTGTGTGTGTGTGTGTGTGTGTATGTGTGTGTATGTGTTTCTGTGTGTCCGTGTGGTGTGTGTGTGGTGTGGTATGTGTATCTATGTGTGTGTAGTGTGTCTTTGTGTATGTGTGTATGGTGTGTCTGTGTATGTATGTGTGTGTGTGTGTGTGTGTGTGGTCTCTGTGTGTGTCTGTGTATGTGTGTGTGTGTGTAAATGCATGGTGTATTCATCTCCACGGGATACTTTATCAAATTGCCCCAAGCTGGGGTATCTTAAGTGTACCAGCTCACAATTTGGAAGCTGCAAGTCAAAATTAAGGTATGGGAAGGGTCACACATCTGAAGACTCCAGAGGGGATCCTTCCTTGCCTCTTTCTAGCTCTCAGTAGCAGCTGTGTATAAGTTCTTGGCTTCTACCCGTCTCTATAGTTACATGCTTCGTCTCCACATGCAACTAAACTTCCCTCTTACAGGATCTCCAGTCCTTGGGCTAGGATCTAACCTAACCGAGATGCAGCTACAAAGGCTCTATGTCCAAATAAGATCACACTTCGAAAGTTTCATGAATACAAGAGATGAGAGAGGAGAAAACACAAGCCAATTCGCTCTTGACTGGTTTCACCCAGTTTGTAATTCCTTGTGCTATTGACAAATGTTTGCTCACCATCTTGACTACCACAGTCAACCAGCAAGTAGACAGACCTCTGTGTTAGTGACAAAAGCGTCTGAGAGGCAACTCTGGAGGAAAGGATTCCTTTGGCTCACAGTTTGAGAAGATACAGACCCTCGTGGTCGGAGAGGCATGTCAGTCTGAGCAGAGTGTGACATAGTTACACAACAGTCAGGAAGCAGGGAGCAATGGAAGAGGGTGCTCAGCTTATCCACTTTCTCGGTTTTATTGACTCGGCCTCGGTGCGTGGAATGGTGCTACCTACATTTAAGGTGGGTCTTCCAGTGCCTGTTAACCCAATCTGGAAACTCCCTTACAGATATGCCAGCAGTTGTCTCCTACACGGCTCTAGATCTTGCTGAGTTGACAAACTAACCATTGCAACCTCCACCAGCCTCTTGTTCCTCGTTCAAAACATTGGGATTGCAATGTGGTTCAGGTGGTCACCAAGGAGGTGTGGAGAGAGAAGCAGTGTCTGCGGATGCACAGGCCTTACTTGTTAGCTGATAGGTGTGGGGAAGAGGTCATAGCATGAGAGCTCGGACCCTGATCAACATAATCGTGGAGGCAGAGCCCAACTTCAGGAAGTAGATCATTGGAAGCCTTGAGGACATATTTTGCTCTTGATCTTCCCCCCTCTCTTCCCCTCCCTCCTCCTCTCCCCTTCCCCCGCCCCCTCTTCATCCCCTCCCCTCTCTCCCTCCCTCCTCCCCTTCCCCACCCTCTTCCCTTCTCTTTCCCCTCCCCCTCTTCATCCCCTCCCCTCTCTCCTCCCTCCTCCCCTCCCCACTGCATCCTCCCCTCCCCTTCCCCCTCTCCCTCCCCTCTCTCCCTCTCCACTTGCTGGATGCCTGGGATGGAGCAGCCTCCACTGTGCCCCACAGTTCCCACTACCATGAGGATCTGCCTCCCCTCCACTTCCTTTTTGCTCTGCTTCCTTCTTGCTCTCTCTCTCTCTCTCTCTCTCTCTCTCTCTCTCTCTCTCTCTCTCTCGTTCTCGCTCTCGCTCTTCTTTTCCTTCCTCTCCTCTTCCTTTCCCTTCCCCTCCCCCACCCTCCTGTTCCTTTCCCTTGCTCTTTCAGCCCTAGGAGCTTGCAAGTGAACTCAAACCCAGTCTCCCTCCTCCTATGACCTTCCTCCAGAGTTCTCCCTTCCCTTCTCAAAAGGATGCTAGACATGGGATCCAAGATCCACCCAGTAGGGAGGGAAGGAGAGAGGGAGGAAAGAGGGGAGGTGATGAAGAGGGGAAATGGGAAGAGAAGGGGAGAGGGAGAGGTAGGGAGAACAGAATGGGAGGAGAAAGGGAGAATGGAG
>NW_021604612.1:4768553-4773791 GCF_004785775.1 Grammomys surdaster
CCCTCAAGGCTCCCAATGATCTACTCCCTGCAGCCTTCCCTGGTGTTGAGGGTTTGAGGAGCACATGTCATTTGGAAGACCGCCATTTAACCTCCTGCCACAACTATAACTGTTGTCCCGTTTCTCTTTCTCCTTTCTCTTTTCTTTATCCTCTTCATCTTTCCCTCTCCCCCTTTCCCCTTCCCCTTCTCCCCTGCCCCTCCTCTGTCTTCCCCTCCCCCTCTTCCCCTTCTCCACTCCCCTTTCCCCCTCCCTCCTCTGCCTTCTTCTAAACAGAGCCTCCTTATGTAGTCTAGGAAGACCTCAAAGTTTGTAGCCTAAACTGACCTTGAATTTTTAATTTATAATCCTCCTGCTTCCGACTTTTAGCTGCTAGAATTGCAGATGTATGCCCATTTTCTGTTATTTTTTAAAAATATGTTAACTTATATTTTAATAGATCATCTTGGGGGTGCATGTATGGAGACCTAAGGGATAGCGTACTCGTAGTCCACCGTGTGCATGTTGGGGACTGCACTCAGGTGGTCAGGCTGAGTGCCATCTATTCAATCCTGTATTGTGATTTGTGTTGTTAAGAAGAGAGTCTGGGCTGCTGACAGTTCCTTCAGTCAATATTTACAAGACCCAAGGATTCACCGTTTTAAAATGAACTGATTTTTATTTCATTTTCGGAGTGAGGTTGGGAAGATAGGTGTTCGCATTCCAAAGTCAAAGAAAATGAAGCAAGAGACGCTAGGTGGGTGATTACTTTCAACTCCCTGGGGACAAGTCCAGCACTCTCCAAACCTGCATCCCACCCCCTCAAAGAATCATGGCTCTTGAATGAAGCCTACAGCCCAGGGGCTTGCCCTTGGCACTTTTATGCTTAAAACTCCTCTCTGCTATCTCCCCTAAACCCCATTTAGACTGCCCTCATCCTTGATGTTCCTGTCAGCTAGATGCCTGTCTTCAGGGATCTTTCTTTGCCCCACAGGGCTGTGCTGGTCTCTAAGCATACTCGGATAGTTCACTGTTGGTTCCTGTTGTTCTTTCCCCTGATTTGTGTGCTCCCAGTGGGCCAACTCCGAGGCAGATCCACTGTCTCATCATAGCTTAGTACCCTCCTCGTGGAGCAAAGACTCCATGATAGGGGTTGCAATTAAATCACAGATACGGCAACGTGTCTTACCAGTTTTCTCATCATCCTTTGTCTGAGATCCTGATCCCACCAAAATCCCTGCTTATAAAGCACTAATGTTTGTTTAGCCCTAAGGGCCAGGTCATTTCAAAGGTTCAACACTGGGGAATTTGCAACACTCCCCACCCCGTGTGGTAAACAGAAATCAGAAAGATTGGGTCATGTGAGCCAATCTTTATCAAATATTAATGTGTGCAGGAGTCACAGAGCGTGGGTGCTTGTTTGTTGGAAACACACAGCTGTGGCTGTGGCAGTTTTGTGCAAGTCTGTGGGGGCAGAGTGGGGGTGGGGTGGATGCTGCAGCAGACCCTGAGCACTTAAGAATCAAGGTTGTCACTGACCTGAGTGAGAGGGCAGAGCTAATAAGTTTGGTTTAGAAATGCTGACATGGACTTAGTAGAATGATTTCCCTATGAATATGTCAGTGAGGCACATCTCACGGAGCCAGGAGTAGGAACGGGAGCCAGACAAGATGTGGATGGTTGAGGAATATCCACACTTGGGGAAAGGGAAGACAAATGAAGACATTCTCTTCAGAAAGGGAGAGATCAGATCAGAGCCTGAGTCTGCCAAAGAGAATGAAGATGATGAGGCAAGAACCTGGTCAGGAAATACATGACCTTCAATCACTGCTGACACAAAGGTCTTTGTAGAATGTAAGAGTGCACAGTGGACATCCGTGATCCCTACTTCTGGTAACTTGGGTCTGTGTGAACTCACTGGTGGCTCTGTCCCTTCAGCCTCAGGGATTGCTGCCCATCCCAAAGAGTGTGTGAGCCTCAAGGAGTCTCACCATGGATGTACAGACTGTCTAACATCCTGGAAGGAAACCCAGAAGACCATCTTGGGAAACGGATACCTAGCCTACTGTCTCCAGTTTTTCACAAGGGGGCTCTAAGGCTTGGTTTAATGGCCACTGTGCCCACGGCAGCAATCCACTCAACTGTAGATTTGTCGCTTTCTCCCTCCCCCTCTCTTGCCCATTCCCTCTCCATTGTTTCTTGGGATCATGTCCCTAATAAACAGCTTGCACCTAAGTCTCTGTTCACAGTAAGGCAGGCAAGTAAGCACAATGCAAGGATAGCCACACACACACACACCAAGGGTATTGGGTGGGGTGACTGAGAAGCCTCATCTGCTGCCCCGGAAGGCAGTGGACTGAAGCTAGACAGGGAGTGTATCATCTAGACTCCCCAGTGTCTAGACAAGGAGAACTCATTGCAGGATTGACAGTCTTTGCAAGTACCTCCAGGCATCACCACTTCCGCCCACCAATCACTTCAGTGCCTACAGAGCATTTGTGGACACTGTCCCAGGACACTGGCAAAGCTTTAGGAGGGCGAAGTTTGCCCTACTTAGCTCCTGTCTCTGAAGAGAGTCCTTGGGCACAGCTGAGTTCACCACCATCCATAACACACAAGCACAACCAATAAAACTGACTGTAAAACACTTTGCAGATCCAAAGTGCCACATAAATGCTAAATAAGAAAATTAATCTTAGCTACAAAGAACTCATACTCCAAGTCTCGAGTGGTTTGGGATCAGGCCAGGGGAAAGGGAACATATGTCTGTCATCCCTCACTCCCCCTCTGTCCTTCATCCCCCACATCAAGATGGATATGCATATGCCCAGGCAGCATGCAGAGGTCACATGGGCACTGCTGACATGCATGTACACCAACATACACATGCGTGGATATCTTCATACATAAACACATGTACAGTGCAGGTAAAGCATAGCATACAGTACTCATGTATGTACCCAGACATCTCTTCATAGTCATGCACAGGTTTTCATGTGTACCCCTAACACAAAGACACATGTGCACATGGAACTCCACATATGTAAACAATATACTACACACACATATACAATACAAATGCCTCATACACATGCATACTCGGACTTGCTGTCGTAGCCCAGGCATCCTTGCATTTCTCATGAAGTGCTGTAGTTCACAGAAATAGTGGAAGGAAGGGGGCAAGGAAGAAGAGAAAAGGGAAAGAGTGTGGGCAGAAAGGAGGGGTGAAGAAAAGAAAACATGAAAGAAGAAAGGAGAGGAGAAAAGGAACCAAAGGGAAGAGGAAAGGGGAGGGGAGGGGAGAGGAAAGGAAAAGAAGCGAGAAGGAGAGAAGGACCAGAGGGAAAGGAGAGAAATGGAGAGAAGAAACAATGTATAAACTTACTCAGACCAACGCCATCAGCTGTGTGACTCCGACAGCCCTTAGCCCCCCTGATTACTTTCCTTTACACAGTGGAGTGTTAACAGTTACTAAAACCAGGTACTTTTCTGACAATAACAAATTGGGGTCAAGACAAAGCCCCTCAGAGTCAAGAGGGTGTGGTCTCAGTAGATGACAGAGGGTGGGAGAGAGAGATTGAAGGTTACTGTGCTGCGGCAGGGGTGAGGAGAAGGGATGGGAAGAGGAGGAAGGAAGACGTCCTGCCTGACGGATCATGGCCATCCCCCGACAACCGTAGATCTCAGCCGTGGTTCTCAGCCATGACTGGGAAGGAGAATTTGGGGAGGGATTTTTAAAATTCTGATACTGGAGACAGGGCTCAGAGGCCAAGAGTACTTGCTGTTCTTGCAGAGGACCTGAGTTCAATTCCCTGCACCCACATGGCAGTACACATCTCTAGGGGATCTGATGCCCTCTTTCGGCCTCCCTGGGTATGTGTACACATGTTCATACACATATACGCACACCTATGAACAGAGACGCAAAACCGTTTTTAAAATATCCTAGTATTCAAGCCAAACACGCGGGACACTGATTCCAGCCTTGTGAAGGGCTCAGCAGACACCAGCCTCCGTGTTCCACAGTTCCCACAGCAGTCCGCTCTCTCGCTTCCAAAAACCCGAGAAGAGGCTCTTTCCACTAGCCTCTGACACCCCAACCTCCACACCCCAAAAATCCTCCCTTGCTTAGATGAAGTAGACCAGAAGCAAGCCTCTTTGTCAAACATAACAAGAAACCAAGCATCCAATTTTGCACAGCTAGAGGGCATCCAGCTGTGCCCACATAGGATTATGGGTGCTACTGGTCAGAGATGAGATGCCCCAAGCATTCCAACTTATAGGAGAGAGACAGCCAGAGTCTGCACTCAACCGGAACACTTGGGAGCCTCTGCCTGAGCCAAGGAAGGAGAAATTCAGACCCCCTAGTCATCTGTCCCTGCTGTGAATGTGTTTTTCTTTTGCATTGGAGGTCGAGTCAGAAGTCTGGACAAGACAGGAATGCTGTCTCAGCTCCCAGGTCAGCAATCTAAGCACACTGGGGTTCAGAGTCAGCCAGGCTGAAGTTCAAATGGTGGAGCTGAAGTTTGTAGCTGAGAGGCCCTGGGTCCATCACATCACCTCTCTGTATAGCCAACACATCATTCATACACAGCAAAACCACACATGTCCCTCCGGAGCTGTCTTAGAGCTGAAAAGGAACCAGTTCTGCAATTGGCTATGGTGAGTAATGCCACATGGCTATGAAGCATCTCTGTGGGATGCTGACTTCCGGTCCTTTGGGTATTGACTTAGTTACATTTCTGTTGCTGTGGTGAGGCACCAGAGCAGCTTTGGGAGGAAGAGGCTTGTTACAGCTTATAGTTCCACAGTGCAGCCCATCACTGGGACCGCGGTGGAACACTGCTGACCAGACAACTGCTCCCCAGTTGTGTGCTCAGCCTGCTTTCTTAATAGCACACAGGACCACCTGCCCAGGGATGGCTCCACCCACAGTGAGCTGGGCCCTCCTATATCAATAACAGAACCAGTAAAATGCCCCCACAGACCAATCTGAGTTTTCTCAGTTAAGGCTCCCTCTTCCTAGATATGTCTAGGACCATGTCAAGTTGACATAAAAACAGCCAGCAGAAGTCCATGAGTTCTGATTCTCCCCTAACCCCTCCCACATTCTTCCCCACCTCTTCATCCATCTAAATCTGCTCTCTCTCTCTCTCTCTCTCTCTCTCTCTCTCTCTCTCTCTCTCTCTTTCATTAGAAAACAAACAGGCATAGAAAGAAAGAAAGAAAGAAAGAAAGAAAGAAAGAAAGAAAGAAAGA
>NW_021604612.1:4773801-4776238 GCF_004785775.1 Grammomys surdaster
AGAAAGAAAGAAAGAAAGAAAGAAAGAAAGAAAGAAAGAAAGAAAGAAAGACCAGAATAGGACAAAACAAACAGAAAGCTAGTTTGTGAAGGCATAAATTTTTTGCAACCTTCATTTAACAAGGGTTCAATCTCTCCTCTAGCCCACCACCCGGCAGAGGCAGTGGAAGAGAAAAGTTATCAGGACATGGGGGAAGTGGACCTGTTCAGCAATAGTTCTTTGTGGGCGAGCTCGATCTTCTTTGGCAGAAGTTCAGTCCCGTAGCAAACACTAAATATAACTCAGCAGCTACAGTCCAGTCCTCTGGGCAGACAGACACCAGGCACAAACCAGCAGCTGTAGTTCAATGCTGAAGGAACCACCGGGCTCACCAACAGGCCTGAATCGAGGCTACAGAAGCAGCAGGCTGCTACAGAAACCTCAGGAGCAGTTCTTGGGTGAGTTTCTGTCAATGGCGGAGTTACCATAAGTGACGTTCAACAATGCTATGTAAGGCGAACCAATACATGCATGTCATTAGCAAAGAATAGCGAGGCAGAGCAAACCAAACCAACGCTCAGTGCTTGTCTCCCACTGTCTGTGGGGTCACATTTACACGCCTTCATCAAGCGTTCTTTCACGTGTTTGCTTTCGCAAAACATCCTTTCACCTGTGTCTGCTTCAGGAAGACATTCTTTCACCCACGGGGCTCAGCAAAACATCATTCGACATAACTGACTTTCCAGAAAAACCAGAAGTTTCCACTTCAAGTTTGACTTTTCGTTGCTTCCCCAGCACACCGCTTTAACTTGACATGTTCTCTTAACGTCACCCCTCCCAGCTTCGTGTTCTCTTGATTTTATTTTGTAGCCACTGAGTCCAGCGGGCGCTGCCCACAGACACAAGGCCGTGGGGCCAGTGACTGAAGCACGGCCGACCTAGCAGGGGCCGCACCCTTAAGGAAAAGGGACATTTCAGGTTTTGAAGACCTGCCAGGGTGATCCCCATAGCGGAGGCTCTGACTTATAAGAGCCAGATTATGGATCCCGTCCTGGGAATCTCTCTCACTTGTACAGTCAGCCTAAGTGCCTGTTAGCAAATGAACTGATAACATGTCCCGTGTAGAGATTATTGCAGTAGAGTGTTAGTCAGCCACGAGACAGAATAAAGTCGAGTGATTTCTCGGGAGAACTGATAGAATTGAACATCATCACTCTGAGTGGAATGAGACAAGCTTGGAAACAAATATTTCTGGTTGTCTCTCATGTGTGGAATCCAGATTCTTAAAATCATACACATGTATACACGATTCTTAAAATTATACACACATACACATACATACATACACATGTATGTGTATGTGTGTGTATAAAAAGATGACTGTGGGTGAAAGGTCAGGTCTAGAGAAAGGAGTGTGGGTAGGTGATGGGTAGAAATGGAAGATAAATATAGCATATCTTCTTTCCTGAGTAGAATCCAGGTTTGTATAAAACCCAAAATAAATATATATGCAATATGTCACCAAGAAAACAAAAAGCATTGTGGTAGTAAAGATCCATTCAGAGGGGGAAGAGACCGCCAGGAGTTAGAGGAATAAGTGGGTGTTCACAATCAAAGTGTTATTATATTCATGTATAAAAAGGTTATAGTGCCTCCCGTTATTTTGAACAACTAATACACATGAGTAAAAAGTTTAACTAGAATCCATGAAGAACGCTAGCTTGCACTCAATGGCTAGCTTTGGTTCCCTCCACCCAACTGTCAACATTTATGGAGTTGTTGTTGCTGAATAGCCTGAGGTGTCTCATCCTGGCACCACTTCTTTCTCCCTTCTCTCCCCCGGCATTTCGTGTTCACCCAGCTGTCCCTCCTCAACTTTGCTTGGATGGCACACCAATACACACACATAACCCAAAGCCATCCTAACGGTGACAGAGTGTTTGTTTCCTTGAACTTTCTTCCATGACGGGATTCGTACAAAGCCCTGAAGGGTGACAATGAATGCTGGCTTACATTTTTGTAAGTGGACTATTTTTCCACACAAAGGACCCCTTTTTGCGAGAATAAGCTACAGAGTCAAGGCTGCACTCTCCCGTTATAAGTATTCAACATGTCACAGCACATGTAACCCCCTACAGCCTCCTGATGTAAGTACAACATGGATCCCTTTTCTCTAAGTTTTTGAGACAGTGTCTCCTGTATCCCAGGCTGTCCTGGAACCCACTACATGGATGAAGATAGCCTTGAACTACTGATCATCGGCTTCCATCTCCAGAGGGCTAAGATTATACCAAGGTCTAACTAGCCCAGGCTAGCCTCAAATTTCAAATCCTCCTAAGAGTTGGGATTACAGGTGTATATCCACACACAATTCAAACTGGTTTGGAGTGTTTAAGTAATTATTTTGCTAGAGATAGATAGATAGATAGATAGATAGATAGATAGATAGATAGATAGA
>NW_021604612.1:4776248-4793526 GCF_004785775.1 Grammomys surdaster
AGATAGATAGATAGATAGATAGATAGATAGATAGATAGATAGATAGATAGATAGGCAGGCAGATGGACAGACAGATGAACAGATAGGCAGACAGGAAGATAGACAGACAGATAGACAGATAGGCAGAGGGACAAACAGACAGATAGGTAGACAGGCAAGTAGATAGGCAGAGAGACATACATACATACATACATACATACATACATACATACATACAGGCAGATAGACAGATAGACAGGTAGACAGACAGAGAGACAGACAGACAGACAGACAGACAGACAGACAGACAGGCAGAGGGACAAACAGACAGGGATGTGGAGGTGACGTGGCAGCAGAAGGAGGAACAGTTGTGGAAGAGAAAGGAGTCTAACAAGAGGGGTAGGATGGGGGGAGCATTGGAGGGGAATGAATTAGAATAAAGTAAAATGATGTGAAATTATAATGAATCCAATTATTTTGTATGCTAACCAATAATTTATATTCTCAGGAAAGGACACTTATTAAAAGGAGGGAGATGAGTTTTCACAAATGAGCCCACAAAAAAAATTCAGCCCCTAGATTAGGGGCTTCTGAACATCCTCCCACTGCCCCTCACCTGACCATTGATTTCAGTCTGCTCTGACTTTGATCTCAACAGATTCACGATTGGCAGGCTTTGAGTATATCACCTTGGGAGGCCAACGTGATCTGCAAAGGACTTTGAGGGAGAAGATGATCTCAGAATCAGACCCTAGTTTTAAAGATGAAACCCCAGCTGTTAAATCTAAACCCAAAGATTTCCCCCATTACTTGTGAGGTCAAGATTTGAATCTGTGAAGTATCTAGAATCCATACCCTGAACCCTAACGCCCAGTGGTTACACGGAAGATTTAAGGGACATGGTGATTCACCTACGCTACTCAGGGCAGACAGCAGAGCCGGTACTGTCCTGGATAGATGATCTGAATCTGATGGCATGGTACTCCTGCTAACCTGATCCCTCCCAGACCTGTCATGTCTCATACAGACCTGTGACACAGACACGCCTATGTTTCCTGACAGTAAACCCTCTGAGACTGCCGCTCTTGCGTGACAGCCAGGAAGACAGCTGTAGGAGCTGCTCACCAGGGAGGCTCAGCAACTCCTGGTGTCACTTGCCAGCCTCAGTCCTTGACACTGTCTAGGGAAGGCTGTGATCTCTCAGCCCCTTGATACCCACTCTAGAAAGCACAGACAAGATGGAGAGAAATACCACTTGGATTTTCTGCAGGGGACACAGGTTGTGGGATAGCTTAGAGGGAGCTGAACACATGATGTCATGACAAGGTTCCCTGTGGAGCCAAGGGGATGTCACCAGTCCCTGTCACTGCCAGAGAGGCCAGTGAGGTCTGATCTGACCACAGGAGTGCCAAGGGCACTGGAACCAAATAGATTCATAGAACGTGTGGATTCTGTGGGACATTTCAAAGATCTTGATGAAACAGGCTGGTCCGATGAAGTGCCTGCTAGATGCCCATCTGGTGCAGGGGCTGGAATGTTTTCTCTGCCATTCCCAACACTATTCAGACACTAGGACCCATCATTGAAGAATGGAAGCAGGAACAGTGGTTGGGGGAGGGGGTGACGCTCAGGCCCACACAGCCAGGATTGGGTGAAAGACTTCAAGTTAGGGCCTCGAGGGAGACATTGAGAACTGTCCTTTGGATAAGAGATTTGTTGGAAGGCACAGACAGGAAGATGGGACAGAGAGGGGGTTCCTTTCTTATAGGCCTATGAGGAAGTGGGAAGGGGCTGTGGCACACAGTTGATGAACAGTCACACATACAGTCAGACTGTCTCTTCTAATGAACCTCTTTCTCAAGAGCCTCCAATCCAGATTTTTCTACCACATGTATCTAGAAGTGCCACGGTTTCGTGAACGGACTTGAAATTCTGGTGCAGAACTGCAAGTGCTCCGATCTCCACTTCACCGACAGTTGGCCTCGTGACCCTGGGTCTCGACCTTCCTGACCTTCGCGTCTGTACTTCCTACAACCCCGTCAACAGCGACAATCCAGGATCTCCACCAAGCCCCAAGGAGAGCGTAGACATCAAAGCACCTCACAAATTAAAAAACGCAGGGCATGGCTGGGTATTAGTATTGTTGCAGATATTACATTCCCAGCAGGGCCAAAGACAGCCTGAGGTATCCTGGGAGCTGCAGTGCCTGCCCTCCTTCCTAGGGAAGCGCTGGAAGAAGGAAGCAGCTGGGAGCATTCAGATAAGGTCGCATTTGCATTCTTCAGCCTCCCTTGCCCAGAGCTCCACCAGCTGAGCCAGGCGCAGGGCCAGCAGCCTGCTGCAGAGGATGGAGGTAAGGATGTTGAGGTGAAGGAGCTGTGCTCCAGCCATGTCAGCGCTGCCTTGGTAGGTCAAATGCCAGTCAAGGTTCAATGTCCCAGCTATCACTTCCTGACAGCCTTCCCGGTACCCAGATTCCTTGGACTGCACATCTCACTCAGTCCTTGTGACGGCTCCATGAAGTACATTTAATCCTGTTGCATGAACAGGACAACCAGAGATGAGGGGTTAACGAGTGTGCCCGCGTCTACACAGCCAGGTCTGGAAGGCCCAAGCCTGTGGATTCCTGTGCCAACTCCTGACCATAGCTAAGACTACTAATATTAACCCGGGCAGTCGTGACGCACGCCTTTAATCCCAGCACTTGGGAGGCAGAGGCAGGCGGATTTCTGAGTTCAAGGCCAGCCTGGTCTACAGAGTGAGTTCCAGGACAGCCAGAGCTACACAGAGAAACCCTGTCTTGAAAAACCAAAAAAAAAAAAAAAGACTACTAATATTAAGTATCATTCAAACTGCCTGTTATAACAGGCTTTTGGAAGCTGCTTCTGTTGGCTGAAGAGATTGCTCAGTGGGTAAAGGTGTTCGCTTGTCAACCTGAGTTCCATCCATAGGACAAGGCAAGAGAGAACTAACTTCCACAGATTGTCCTCTGACCTACATACACACCAAGCCAAGCGTGAGCACACACACAGCATACACACAAGATAAATACATCTGTAAATGAGTACATACGTGTATAGTTCTGCGTGGTGTGTGTGTGGTGTGTATGTATATGTGGTATGTGTGGGGTTTACGTGTATGTGTGGTGTGTGTTTTGTGTGTGTGGTATATGTGGTGTGTGTGGTGTGTGTGTGTGTGTGTGGTATGGGATATGTGTGTGTGTTTATGGTGTGTGTGGTGTGTGTGTGCTTTGTGTGTGATGTAGTGTGTGTGTATGTGTGTGATGTATGTATCAGTTATGTATGGTGTGTGTGTGTGTGTGGTGTGGTGTATGTATGTGTGGTGTGTATGTGGTGCGTGTGTGGTATGAAGTATGTGTATGGTGTGTGTGCTGTGTGTGTGCTGTGGTATGTGATGTGTGTGTATGTGTGTGATATATGTATCTGTTGTATATGTTGTATGTGTGTGGTGTGCTATGTGGTGTGTGTGTGAGAGTGTGTGTGTGTTTAAAGAAACTTTTTAGTACTCATGAAGTAATTAAAGACAGTAGGAAAGCCTGGCACCTCTTGCCTTCATTTTTGTCATCCTGGCCTCCAGAAAAATGAGCATTTTTTGGTGGAAATCCAGGTCCTCAATAAAGACATTTCAAAGGAGGTAGAAGTTCTCTGAAAACAAAAAAATCCAGAAATGTAGTGAATATGGCTTTCTATGAGAACCTTGGGGGAACAGAGAAAATGAGACAGGGGCTTTGGGGAACAGGCTGGGGTCTGTATGTCCCCACTCCCTAGCCAGACCCACTCTGCCCTTCCCTGTGCCCTTGTCACCTGTGCCCTGAGGTGACAAGCAACAGACAAGGTAGCCTTTGTCTGTAAATCCCTTGTGTGTGTTAGCACACAGTGTCACCAAGAGAGATTCAGACAATACAAGAAAGTTAAAAGGTAAGAGGGGTTGGGGTAGGAGAGATGGCTCAGCGGTTAAGAGCACTGAGTGCTCTTCCAGAGGTCCTGAGTTCAATTCCCAGCAACCACATGGTGGCTCCCAACTATCTATAGTGAGATCTGGTGCCCTCTTCTGATATGTCTAAAGACAGCTACAGTGTACTCATATAAATTTGAAAAAAAAGGTAAGAGGCATCTGAACTACAGGAATTCCAGCACTCAGGAGGCTGCGGCAGGAGGATTGCTGCAAGCTCAGGAACATCCCTGGCTACATAGGAAACACACCCATCTCAGAGAGAAAGAGGGAAAGAAACAAAGACACAGAGATAGGAGAGAGTTGTGAGTTAGTTCAAGCTCCCCGTCAGTGCTACAATGACTAGGTCCTTGCACAGCCTTGGCCACTCAGGCTCCGCCCCTGGCGTTAGCTCTCCCAAACTCTTGGTCCACAATCCTCCCTATATATTAGCCGTAGGGATGGGAACAACTCCCAGCTATCTCTAGATGCCTCAATACCTGTCCCAGCTTCAGTCTCCCTAGCTTAGCCAAGGTTTGAGTAAATTGTCAGCAGAGTTTATTCTGACACCCAGCTGTTCTCTTGGGATGCCCTGAGCATGAGGAGGTAGAGCTGGGTCAACGGCATTCTGGGATACACTCTCAAGGAGATGGACTGTCCCAGATCAGCTACTGCAGGAAACTGCCACTCAGCGGAGCTTTAAGGAACCTCTGGTTGGTTCTGCTGTGTGATATCATTTCATTTTAGATAAAGGATTATGAAGCTTCAAGAAACAAGATTCCAGCTGCTTCCACTTGGCTCACGATAGGCTTGACACAGTCCTCACCAATAGCATGTGGTGGAAGATGCTGTACTCCTCATTTTTATTGTCACGTGTGACCAGACATCTAACAGAGCTTAAGGGAAGAAGAACTTCTTCTGGCTCATGGTTTAAAGGGATTAGTCCGTCAAAGTGTGGAAAGGCATGGTAGCTGCAGCACTTTTAAATGTAAACCTGCCATAGCCTAGAATTAGCTTGGAAGACTCTTAAAAAGGAATAGTTTAGTGCAGTTTAATCTGAGGGCACGTCTGTGGATGATTGCCTTGACTGTTAATTGATGTAGGAAGACCTAGTCCACTGTGGGCAGCACCATTCCCTAGGCAAGGGGTTCTGGGTGATATAATACAAGGAGAAAGCCAAGCAAGAACAGGCAGGCATCATGGGTGCACTCTCCACTCTCTGCTCTTGACTATGGATGTGGTGTGACTAGCTGCTTCAGTTCCTGCCTTGGCGTTCCCCAAATGATGACCTGGAAGGGTAAGTTAATATAACACACACACACACACACACACACACACACACACACACATGTTGCTTTTTTTTTTTAACCAGTCTTTTATCAGAGGAACAGAACTGAACTGAGGGTGATGGCTGAAGTGGCCGGGGGCATAGTTAGCAGCAAACTTGGAGATACATCTTGGAGGATCAGGAAGAGGAGGACACCAGACGAGGTAGGGCTGGGCTAGAACCCTCAAAGCCTTCTTCCAGCTACCCACTTCCTCCAAGTAGACCCCACCTCAAAGTTCCACAGCTTTCCAAAACTGTAGCACAAGCTGGGGATCAAACGCTGAGGGGCATCACAGTCAAAGCACAATGTGGGACACAGCTCTCAACACAATGGCTCCCTCCTCTCAGCTGTATGCCTTTAAATTCACAAGGCGCTTTCTCCTGAGTTCACACATTGTAGCCTCCCAGTGATCCTGCAGCATAGAGATAAAGGTCATCATGGACATGTATATACACACACACACACACACACACACACATGAATATGCATGCACACACATACATAAAAGCTTGAATGGGAACTTGCCTTTGTCCATTGAACAGCTTTAATATTCCAGGCACTAGGGAAAACATTTTGTGTGCCCCTTGCCCATTGAAACGCTCAGGGATTCTGTGAGAGGGTTGAGATAGTCTTCATTTGATACTACGTTGTTTGGAACTCAAGATTTAAATGATTCACCCAACCTCACAAGGCTAAAAATGACAGCATTGGATTAAAGAGGGACACATCCCAAGGCTCTTGTTCTCAGCTGTGTACTACACTGCTTTGCCACCTTCTAAAGGGAGACTCAACGTGACGGATGAGAGGTTTATTTGCAACTGGGATGGGTGCCTGTTGAGTGCCTGTCAGCTGGCTGCAGAGCAATGCAGGCCCTCCCACAAGGGCTCTCCTTACATGTTGTTCTCCCACACGATGTTCTCTGAAATAGGCGGTTTGGGGGAGTGTAGGCTTAATATTTTTCGAACTCTACTTTAATATGTTTACCTAAATGCTTCAACCTCTCTTGTACCCCACCACCCACCAGACATAGTGGGAAAGAAAGGAAAGGTTACTAGGGCAAAGGAGGATGTGGGCCTGCTTAGAAATAGTTCTTTGGGGTGAGTCCAACCCGAGTTGTCAGGATATCAGCAGTACAGTTCACGTGAGTCAGCAGTGGCAGCTCGATCCACTCACAAACACCATTCATGCACCAGAAACTCCAGTTTGGTCCAGAAGAAACCTCAAGGCTCTGCCGATTGGCCTCAGTCCCCAGAAATGGCAAGAAGCCTCTGTAATAGGCTGGAGAGATGGCTTGGAGGTTAAGAGTGCTGGCTGCTCTTCCAGAGGTCCCAAGTTCAATTCTCAGCAACCACGTGATGGTTCATAAGCATCTGTAATGAGATCCAGTGCTGTCTTCTGGTATGTAGGTATATATGCAAGCAGAATGATGTCTACATAATAAAATCTTTTAAGAGAAGAAAAGAAGAAGAAGAAGGAGAAGGAGAAGGAGAAGGAGAAGGAGAAGGAGAAGGAGAAGGAAAAGGAGAAGGAGAAGAGGCCTCCAGAACATCACCAGAAGTTCTTTGGTGCATTTCTTTCCATGAAGTCACAATAAACAATGACCAGAAATGAGTGGCAAGGTGCACCAACACCACACAGCATTGTCCACTGTCTTTTGGGTTATATTTATATCCTTTCCAAACATCACGTGCTCTCTCAGGCATCCACACTAGGAAAACATCACATGCCCTTTTTCCAGGCAACTTGGGGGGAAAAAAAAAAAACACTTGTCTGTTCTCAGCAAAACAACCTTCCACTTGTCTCCTTCACCAAAAACACATCCTCTTGTAGACAGTTTCCAGAAAAACATCACATGACACAACCTAGTCTCCAAAGAAACCAGACAAATCCACTTCAGGGGAGACAATGATGAAGTGAAGTTTCCAGAAATGAAAAAGATGACTCGGCATCTTCATCCCTTCACGCTCTGGGGAGGTCTGAGTTGTCAACTTGCCATGACCTGGGAAGAGAGTCTCAATGAGAGATTATCTAGATCAGGCTGGTCTGTGGGCATGTCTGTGGGGAACTGCCTTGACTGCTTTAATTGATATGGGAAGGCACAGCCTGAAAACAGGCAGTACTATTACTTGCCTGGGGTCCTGGGCTGTTAAGAGTGGAGATAGCTAAGCCGAGTATCACATACGTGTCCGTCTCTGTGCTATTGACTTTGGCTGTGATGTGACTAGCTACTTTAAGTTCCTGTTGCCTTGAATTCTCTGCCACAGTGGACTGTAAACTGTGAGCTAAAATAACCCCTTTCTTTTCTAATGTGCTTTTTTGGTTGGGTAATTTTATCATGGTAACATTAGGCTTTTACACCCAGTGGGCGCTTCATCTTCAAAGCAAAATTCCTAGACACATAGAACAAGTATTCACGTCTTTCCATGGAGAAAACCCAGGATGTGAAAGACGTAAGGGGGTTGGTTGTCCAGTTGCGACAAAGCCAGGATTCTCATCAATGTAGACTGAGTCCAAATCTTTTTGTTCGCACCAGTACACCAGGTGCGAAGTCAAATGCTTGTGACTCCTTTGGGGTTTATCCTCTCAGTCTGGGGTTTGTAGTCTACAACAGCTGTGCACATAGAGGAAAGCAAGACTCCTGGGAAAGGAGGCTTCTGAAGCAAGCGTGTGTTTGTGTGTCTCTCTCTGTGTGTGTGTTTATCTTGTAATAAGAATCCAAGTAATGAAGAGACTTTCCCAACATCATGCAAGATGGTGTTGCTGAGACAAAACTCAACTGTATAGTTTAACATGTGAAATGTGAATCTTCCCCATATTTGACTGTGGCTTGAGCATTTGATTACTTGGCGTCCAGATGGTAGTTCTAACTGGAGGAGATGGGTCACCAGTGGGTAGGCCTTAAGATTTCAGCATGTACTACTTCAAGTGGAACTATCTGCTTCCTGCTCAGTGGCATGTAGCACACAGCTGCCTTATGCTCTTTTCAGCCAAAATAGACTGAACCTCCCTCAAGTAAAGAGCCAAAATAGATCCTTCTTTACAATGTTTTTTTTTTTAATCAGATCTCTCCTCATAGAAATGGGATAAGTCACTGGCACAGCCAACCAGTGTATTTTGCTGCTTTCCAGCAGCTCCCAAACCTTACCTCACTTCCATCTCCATCCCTGGAGAATCCACTCCTCTTATGGCTTCTGCCTCCAGCTTTGCCCCCAAAGACAGCTACACCTGAGAGACGCATCTCATCCATTATCTAGATAAAGGAGAGATTCTTGAGAATGGGGAGGGGAGGGATCTGATCTTAGCTGCCTGAGGTGGTGTGTTAACAGAGTTCCCTAAACTCTTGGTAGTGTCTGCCTGCAGGAAGGGCGGAATAACTGTGCACATATCTGCCAGAGAAGGCCTCTGAAGAGTTTTTCCTGGGCACCAGCAACAGCTACAAGGCAAATGCTTGTGGCTCCTTTGGGGTTTATCCTCTCAGTCTGGGGTTTGTAGTCTACCACAGCTGTGCACATAGAGGAAATTAAGACTGCTGGGCAAGGAGGCTTCTGATGCAAGGGTGTGTGTGTGTGTGTGTGTGTGTGTGTGTGTGTATAATTTCAAAAGCTCAAAGCCCTCCATACTTGGCTTAGGTTGGTTATTGGCTACTCTATCTGCCTTTCCCTCCAAATCTCTATGACCCAAGTCCTATTGTAACCCTCCCCTGCTTCAGAAGGAGGAAACCATGGTAACATCACACCAAGCTGCTCACCAAGGCCACATGGCTTGTCCAAGATTAAAGCCAGTACTCAAATCCAGGAAGTTGTGTTCCAAGGCTCCTGTTCCATATGGGGCTGTCCTATTTGTTCTCCATGGTCCTGAAGCTGTATTGATACAAGCCAGTCACCCAGGACACTGGCTCAAGTCCAGATTCCCTAGGCATCTGCTGCCTTGACTTGTACAGATGACTAACAGACCATAGTTACAAATAGATTAATTAATTTCTATAATCTATGGGACATGGGATGAAGGACTATATGCCAGACTAACTGGGGGTGGGGTGCCGCTGGAGGGCAGAGGAGGAATAATTCTAATACAGGCTGCCATTTGCTAAATGCACATCCCCACATCCGCCAAACCCTGCATGATGTGTAACACCTGCTGGTGTTTAATCATCACAGTATCCCATACATCGGGGGCACCATTATCTCTACATCACAGAAAACCCATAGATGTAAACTGCCTCGTCTACAGCCTGGCAGCTCACAGATGAAAACTGGGACTTCCAATTCAGGTCTGTCTGGTTCTTTTGGGTGTCTTGTCTTTATGTTTTTACTAATCCATCACTTACATATGTCTGTATGAGAGCCATAGCACGCATGTGGAGGTCAGAGAACAACTTGTGAGAGCTGGTTCCCTCCCTCTACCAGTGGGTCCTGGGAATGAAAACCAGGTCTTAAGACTTTGCAGCAAGCACCCTTCTCCTTAGGAGCCATCTTGACCTCCCTGTAGCCTTGACTGTGGAAGCATAGTTTCAGGGCAGATTTACAGGTTAGTGGGGAAACCAAGATGTAGTGTCAGATGATAACAGAAACAAAATAGGAAATGGGGGAGGGGAAGAGACGTGAGTAGCACACACTGTGTGAATGAAGATGAGTGGGGAAGGGAGCCCTACTGTTTCCGATTGGTAGACAGGCATGGTAGGCTTCCTGAGAAAGTCATAGGGTCTGTTTGTAAGAAGTAGGATTTGAACCAAGTGGTGATGAGGATTCGGTCTGGATCAGAATGTTCCAGAAAAAGCCAAAGTTCTAGAAACAAAAAATACTTGTGTAGGAAGTTGGTGAGGAATGAGAGTATCCTGTTTACTCTGCACCCTGCGAACTAGAAGAGCTCACTTCCTCATCTCCCTCAGACATGCAGGTCTTAGCGAACCACCCCACCTCCCTCCCCCGCCCCCGCTGTCATGAAACCTGACTGTTGGGTCCCAGTTCTGCTTTGCTTCTCTGAGGCTCTTTTAACTTCACTGATAACTAACCCCTGCTTTCATCTATCTCTGTCCACTAGGACTTAAGCTGGGGAAGGACAGAGATTATTGACAGTTTTTTTTTGTTGTTGGATGCCCAGGGTGAGTAATGGCTAAGGGAGGTGAGACACATGGGTGGTCCTCTAGAGTTAGCTGAAATCTGAGCATGGGAAATGGGAAAACCCAATAGGGAGAAAGAAGGATTTAGAACCATGGACAGAGACGTGCTGCCCAGACCTGGGGCAAACCATTGGATGAGGAGGACGAAAGGTTCAGCACCATAGCCACAAGTGCTCTGTCCAGATGTTGGGGCGTTTCCTCCCAGCAAGCCCAGCAGATGTCAGTTGGAGAGTTCTAGCAAGAACAGAAATTCCATTCCTGGCTCCTTCTCGCTCCTAAATGTCTCTCCTCTTTGTCTCACCCTTCTTTTCTCTCCCTTTCTCTCCATTTTCCTCTTTTATCTTTTTCTCTCCCTTTTCTCTTTCTTTCCCTCCACCCCCTCTCCATCAGTCCTTTCTCTTTCTTTTCTCTTTCTTTCCTCTGCCCCGCCTTCTTTCTAGATCTCCGTAGAAGTCTCTCAGGCATAGGCTCCCTAGACACAGCCCTGGGTCCCACCCAGCTACACAAACCACCACAATTGCAGACGCCAGCACATTCCCAGATTCTTCATTCCACTGAGCCTCCCTGCACAAGTCACCCTGGAAGTCTGATGTTCCCTCATTAGTTTGAGTTCAGGAGGTCCAACATAGTCCATAGGGACAGCTCACCGATCAGCCCCTGAACCCAAGACAGACTCCTCAACTCTTCTCTGACAGAACATCTTTGACAGATTCCCCTTCCTCCCCCCTCTCTGTCTGGTGAGTCCTCAGAGATTCCAGCCAGACTGTTGTGATCCATATTTATCAGCTTGGGGCTGCCTTCCTTTCCTACCATTGCCCTCAGATTCTCCCCTGAGTTAATTGGGGAAGATGGATGGATGACGGCGCCCTATGTAACTCAATTAAGATAAAAGCTCCCGCTTTATGGCTGCCAGCAATAACTCCTGGTGCCGACATGTCTGATGTGAGCCACCCTGTGGAGGAGGTAAGGGTCTCAATGACTGCTCTTGGTGACAAAGCATTCCAGTTCCATGGACCCCCACACCCTGGACATATATGGAAGGTAGCTAAGCCCACCCATGCCTGCTGGGGATTCATGGTCTATAGAGAACATATCCAGAACATAGTCACTTCTAACCACTGGCTCAAGCTCCCATGTCTCTCCACTGCACTGGTAGAGGCTACATCCCCAAATCTACCTGCTCCTAACATTTCTTCTTCCTATACCCCATTCCTAACACAGCATTACTGTGTTGTGTTCCACTGATATGTCAGCCAAATTAGGCCACTCATGGAAGCCAACCAAAGTCCCCTCATGTCACTCAAAGGAATAGCCACAGTCCCCATGATGGTTCTTTTAGTTTAGTCTCCTTTTCCTCTCTGACCTAAGGTCTTCCCACTCTCCCTTGCTTGCTATGTCCTTGCCACACTCCTTGAATCCACCCAGCATGCTCTGGGATCCGAGGTTTTTTTCTGTCTGTTTCTTAGACCACAGTGACCTCCCCCCAGGGTCTCCCATGACTCATCTCCTCACTATTTAAAACTGCCGCACACTCTGCCAATAATCATTATCCTGACCTGTTTCTTTCCTCTGTGGTACTTGTCATCTGGCACTGTCTCCTTTCCCTCCCAGTGTGGGAACATCACAGAGAGAGCAGTTTGTCTCGTGGCCTTCTGAAGTTGTAGACCCTTGAGTAGCATCTGGCACACAGGGAGCACACCACAAACACTTTCTGAATAAAAACAGCAGAGAATCAGTAAGGGTCCAAAATGTGTTTGTTAAAGGGAAACTGAGGTAGAAGTCTGGAGAAGACAACTAAGATTCCCTGATGTACAACATCAATGATTTATTGGTTCTGGAGCCTAGTCCATCCTCATTCAGACAACTATGTATAAGGTCAAATTAACTTCCCACCTCTGCTACTTCCCAGCTGTGAGAAGATGCCCCTCTAGGAAATTCCACATGGATCCAGAATCCCTCACATTCCATGAAGCAGACAACTCTAAATTTTATTTTAAAAAAAATGTGTGTGTGTGTTATATGTATGTGCCCTATGTGGGTGCAGTTCCCACTGAGGCCAAAAGAGGGTGCCCTATCTCCAGAAACTGGAGCTACACATGAGGCATGATGGGAAGTTTGAGATGAGGAAGAGGTAGGAAACTAGGGAGGAATGAGAGAAAGGGAGAGAAAGGAAGAGAAAGACAGCTGTTTTTCCCTCTCTTGCCCTCAAACTTCTACCTCAATCTCCCTTCCTGAGGAAAATTCAACTTAAAGGTAGACCGCTCCTAGCTTTGGAGGTTTAACTCTATGGTTACGTGGCTCTGTTGTTTGGCCTTATGGTAACTGGGGCCACTAAGAAGCCAAAAGAAGGAGAGGAAAAATCTGAGACCTCAATCTACCTTTTGAAGGCATGTGGCCAATGACTTAACTCCCTCCCTGTAAGCCACGCCTCTTAAAGGTCTCAGCACTTGCCGATGGTTCTATTACCTGGTGACCAAGCCTTTAACACAGAACCCTTTGAGGACAATCTAGAGACAAAGCACAATGGAGAGACAGAAAGTGGATCCAGAAGACCAGGGGATTCACACAAAGCCCTAGGAAAGGGCCTAGAGGGATCTTTCTTTATCCTCATCCTCAACTTGATGAGGATGGTGAGGATGCGTATTAGGAGGCAGAAACCCTGGGAAGTCCCATCCATGCTTGGCCACACATCAAGGACTTCCTAATGGCACAGGCACCTCCTGCCTCAGAAGCCAAGGCCACAGGCCTTTTAATGATGGATAATGGCACCTTACATTTAAATGTGTAAAACCAGACCTCCCTCTGTAGTCACTGAAAGAGGAAGAACTTAAGAAGCCACTAAAACAAAGACCCTGGTACCCCTGTGACTGCTGTGGTCACCACAGGTGGATCCTTGCACCCATTTGGAAGAGAATAGGCCTGGGTAGCACATTGCCATCACTATAGAAAGTTCCATTGAATAATCCTAATATGCAGAGGGTCCAGGAGGAAGGTTGGTCTCCCCTGAGAGAAATCGAGAATGGAGGGTAGCCGATTCCAGATTTTATCTGCAACTTATTTAATGGATGGAAGCTAAGGGTATTCTCCCAGAGGAAGGGACAATTATAAACAATTTCATAAGCACAAGATTTTGCTTAGTGTTCTGGAGGGGGTCACAAGCTCCCAGAAGGCAAACAATGAGCAATGACCCTAGTCCCTGCCTAGTGCTCAGGGAATTTCAGCAAGAGGAGCTGGGGATCTCGGTTTGAAAGCCTCTGTTGCCTGGGAGCTGTCTCCAGGGTCTCCTTTATTCTCCACCAGACGCCCTTAGTCTGGGAAGGAGAAGAATTTGTCTCTCTTCCTAATTATGGGTTAAGACACAAATGATGCAAATATTATGCTAAATGAGTCCCCTTAAAATAGCAGAGAGTAAAGCTACAGAAGAGGCCCCGTCCTTCCCATTTGCATGAGCTGGATGCCTTCCCCTCCCTACCCCTGTTGTTGATGTTAATCCCTGAAGGATTCACCTTCTCCTCCCCAGAAAGCTGTCCTGTGAGAGACATGGATGATTGCCTACAGCTAGTTAGCATTTATGCACCCAGAGAGGCTGGAGGTAGGCTAGGTCTTCTTGATGAAGAACTCTGAGGAGGCAAGGCTCCTCGCTGAGGGACTATGGAGATGTGGAGAAGAAAGGAAGGAAGTGGGAAGGGAGGTTGGGCTGCTGTTCTAGCTTCCTTTCTGTTGCTATGATAAAACATCTTGACCTTGAGGAACTGGGGAGAAGAGTTTATTCAGTTTATACTTCCAGGTCATAGCCCATCACTGAGAGAAGTCAGGTCAGGAACCCAAGGTAAGAGCCCAAGGGTAAGCTATTCCATCCAACATTATCTTCACAAGGAATTCATTTTGCAACCAAAGAAATACAGCAGGAATTACGGAGGATGCTGCTTACGGTTTCCTCACAGCATCAAGCTCAGCTAGATTTCTTAGTTCAGGACCACCTGCATAGGGAATGGTGATGCCCACAGTGGGCAAAGCCATTCTACATTCATGAACAATCCTGACTTTCTTCCATGATGAGTAGAGATGCAGAGGCATAAGCCAAACAAACCCTTTCCTCCCCAAGTTGCTTTGGTCATGGTGTTTTACCACAGCCAAAGTAACCCTAACCAGGACAACTGTCAGTTTGACACAGCCTAGAGTCATGTGGGAGGAGTAACTGCCACAGAGGGACTGTTTAGATCAGGTTGGTCTCTAGACATGTCTATGGGGGAACTGTCTTGATTGTTCATGAATGTAGGAGGGCCCTGCCCACTGTGGGCAGCACCATTCCCTATGTCATTGTGGACAAAGACAAGCTCCTACTAGTCCTCACTGCTCAAGGTTCTATATATAGGTGGCTGGGAAGTTCATCTTGGTTGCTGCTCACCTGACTGTGAATCTGTATTTTTCAAATGTAGAAAGAAAAGTAGCAGGAGAGTCCACAATAGACCTCCACCTCTCCTGTCACCAGAAAGGAATGGTAGCCTGGACACAAGAAGCAACAATATTGTATTTAGATTTAGGTGCTGTCAAAAATTTGCCAATGTGGGTGAAAACTTAGAAAAGAGGTTTCACTTACCTACTATTCTCAGTTGATCAAGATGCAGACAAGACTCTGAGAGGAAGGACCCTCACCAAGCAACCTCCAAGGACCAGTGGAAGCTCAGTGACTGATTCTCCCCTTCTGTTAAGAGTCAGAGCACAGGGAGGGTGGAAAGGGCTGAGAGATGGCTCAGTTGAGAGAGAGGTTGCTGCACAAGCATGGGGACCTGAGTGCAAGCCCCAGATTCCACGTGCTCGTAGTCCCAGGGCTAGAGAGGTGAAGACATGTGGATCCCTCAAGCTTACTGGCCCTCCAGTCAGACAGGCTGAATCAGTGAGCCCCAAGCCAGTGAGAGATCCTATATCAAGCAACAAGTGAGGGCCAGAGGGATTCTCTGCAGAATTGGCTGCTCTTGCAGGGGACCCAGGTTTCATTCCCAGAGCCCACACGGCTGCTCACAACCATCTGTAACTCCATCTCTGTCTCTTCAGGCACCAAACTCACCAGACTACACAAACTCCTTCCCTTCCCCCATACTCTGCTTTTTAAGGTCACGTCGGTCCGTGCTATGCTCATTGAGGGCACGCGCATCACTAGCCTGACGTCAGACATTGTATTATATTGATTTTACAAGGCTGGATACATTCCGTGACCTCATGAGGTCAGCCACGATGGTGGTCTCTTTCCCAATATCACCTAGAAATCTTTGAGATTCTAGAAATCTTTGAGACAGAGATGGAATTACAGATGGCTGCGAACAGCTGTGGGGGTTCTGGGAATCAAATTTTTGACAGGCAGGTTCAGACCTCATGCTCCAAGAAGACTCTCCTTTAATTGACTCGAGGTGAGGTCTGTCCAGTGGAATTTCCTTAACGCCCACGTTGTCCTTATTGGCAATTATATTTGAGGAGGACGGGGCTACAGAAATTATGGCATCGATTAGCCAGCAAGCTATGCAGAAAGGAGAACTAACACCTTAAATCCATATTTTTAAACTTCATAATAAAGAAAAATCTCAATATATTTGACTGAGACTTAAAAATTAAATATGTTTGCACCCTCAAAATAAAAAACTAAATTGAAAAGTGTTGGGTCCAAAGTGGGTCCTCAAAATGATGGTGCTGGTAACATCTTCCTAAGGGCTCCAACTCAATAAGCAGAAGGATTCAGCATGCCTCAGGAAGCCCCTAAGGTGGCTTTCTGGTTACCAGGGACCTTCCTTAATCCACCCCAAAGGTCAACCAGTTCGGGCAAAGGCATCTAGTTCCCATCAATTCCAACAACCCGTATCAGCAAAGATGCCACCCCTCCCACACCCTGCTGACTATCATATGAAATTGCTTGCTTTCCCACCATTTTGCTTCTCTCTGACATCCCACTCCTGCCCTACAAGAGTTAGCCTTGGCAGTTGGATCCCCAATAAATCTGTCTCTGTACACACCTCTACACATGGGGTATTCCAGTTTTGTGGTTTCACTCAGCCAGCTCCCAAGAAAGACACAGTAGGAAATATGGAACAAAGGGAGGAGTGTATCCATCTTCAAGTTAGTCTAAGCAAGCAGCAAAAAAGTGCTGTCATATACCAAGAGTTCCGGGGAATCAATAACATAAAAATAAAGCATCAATAAAAGAAAATTATCAGAAGGTAGAAACAAAAAAAATTTCAGCAGAATAAATACATTTATCTAATAAGTTTTGAATTGAAAAAAAACCTCAGGCTTTCTAGTAATATTTTTTTTTAAAGAGAAATACAAATGGAACCAAAGATATATCAACCTGAAAATCTATTCAACCAGGAAAGACAAAAATAGAAGAAAAGGAGGAAAAAAAACCCACCCTTCCACACTGGCCAGGGTGAGGGAGCTGTTCTCAGCATGGCGGGGAGAATGTGAATTAGTTCCACCTTTCTAGAAGGCAATTTGGCAGAATAATCCCAATTATGTTAAAAATATATATGCATATGCATTTCGGCATATAAAAAAGACCGGGTAGATATAAAACAAATGTTAACAGCAATTTTCTCGGTGTAATAAGATTAGGGTGATTTTTATTTTCTCCTTTATGCTTTTCTGTAGTTTCCAAATTTTCACACTGAATACGAATCACTTGCATAAAGAGGAAGAAAGGAACTCAATGGAGGGGGGGGGCATTTTTAAAAACCTTGTTATGTCCTTTTGAAACATACTTCTCCTTATATTTACTTTTTTTTCCCTACTGTTTCGTTGCAGAACGCTTGGTTTTGCTGAGCTTTTTTTTTCCCCCTGAAGAGTTTTGTGCTTCATCCTGAGAGTCAACCAATAAAAGAAACAGGTTACTTCAGTCTGTCTGGGGTGGAGG
>NW_021604612.1:4803526-4823277 GCF_004785775.1 Grammomys surdaster
TCTCTCTCTCTCTCTTTCTCTCTCTCTCTCTCTCTCTCTCTCTCTCTCTCTCTCTCTCTCTCATCTGCTAGGTTCTGAGTTATTCTTTCTTCCTTGTATCTTAGCCTTCAGGGTCACAGGATAAACATCTTCAAAGCAGAGATTTAAAAAGAAAAATTTCCTATCCGCAAGTGGAAGGGATTTCTTTAACCGTGAATAACTGTCTTAGGCGAATTTGTTTGTTTGGATTTGATTTTTTCTTTTTTAATTGACAGAGAATTAACTGTGGGGCATAGTGCGATGTTCTGAGACATGTACACATTTTGCCAGGATCAACCCTCACATACACACCAGGATCACATACATGCCAGGATCAACAGAGTTCTCCAGGTTTTCCCACATCTCAAATACTTGCTATTTCTTTGGGATGAGGACATCCAAAAATCTTACTTTCTGGCTACCTTGAATTATTATCCCACAAACTATCATTAACTATAACCGGCTCCGATGCTTGAGAACTAACCTACCTCAGGAATGAATTCTTCCTTTCTGCCTGTGATGTTGATTGACTGTGACAGGAATGGACCCCAAGACTGTGTTGTAATGAAAATTAATCCAGGGACAGACAGACAGACATCACATGACTTCAGCTGTAGAGCCTGAAAGAGCTGAGTTCGCAGGAGCAGGGCACAGGATACCACTGTGAACCTGGGAAGGACAGAGACAGGAGGGACAGGGGGGACCGACTGGTGAACGGGTCATGGCCGCATGTCAGGTGACTCTGGCCTCACTGACTGGAGAGCTGACATTTGAGGACCAACGCTTAGGTCATCAACCTCTCCAAATTCACGCGCCTCACTCAGAGTCACCTCTGGGTCATCTAATTCCACAGATCTGAGCAGGGCATGGGCATCTTCATGTTTAATGAAGATCATTTCTTTTAATTGTATGGCTGAAGCAATCTCTGATAAAAGTGACCCACACAGCACTCCGTAAGAAAAGGAGGCTTCAAAGGTTGGGGGTGCTGGAGGGATGGGGTCAGCAGTTAACACACACCACTCTTGCAGAAGACCCAAGTTCAATTCTTAGCACCCACATCTGACAGCTAATATCTACCTGCAGCTCCTGCTGCGGGGGATCAGACACCCCTCTCTGGCTTCCAAGGGCACTTTTACTCACATGCATATTGATATACACACACACACACACACAGAGAGAGAGAGAGAGAGAGAGAGAGATACAAACAAAATAAATCTCCAAAGAACATTAGCTCTCCTTGCTTGCATGGGTTACATTTTTCCTATTTTTAAGTATCTGCCTGTATTTATCAAGTGCTTTATGGGAGCAGGGGATTCAGTTCAGTTTGGCAGAGTGCTTATCTTGCGTATCCCCTCCAAACCAGTTTCACAGGGAGGGTATTTTACTTATACTGAGGATTAAAGTACCAGGCAATAAAGAGGCCTGTGACAGGACCCGACACAGCCAGAGTCTGGACTGATTCCTCCCCCACCCCCAACCTGCACTCACCAGCAAACCACATTCCAACCCGCCCTGCATTACCCCAAGTTCAGGCTCTCTCTGAAATACATGCGCATATATTAAGAGAGTCAGCGTCTCATTTCTATGCACAGGACACTTTTGCCCGGGGCCCGAGTCGTACAATTTGCTTACTTACTGTGCACTTTCCAAAGTATCTGAGGAAAGAGAAGCTGGGGGCCAGAGCTCTGTTTGTTTTTCTGCAGATATCCATACTCCCCCACCACCTAAGTTAACAGATTGAGACTTACAGGCATTTATGAGTGGTGCCTTTAATACAACCCTGGAATATTCTCTCTATAAATTCTTAAGAACAGACTTATGGATTGCCTATTACCTACTGGCATTATGGACTATTAATAAATCAGTTCTGGTGATGTTGGTTTTTTTTTCCTTCTTCTTCTTTTTAATTGAATTTCTTCCTTTGGTGTCCCCACTCCAAGCAGCTAAATGTCGGCGAGATGAACTGACCCTGTTTTCATGAAGGCTGTGATCTCCGTAGAGCAAAGAGAGGGAAGTGGGTGGGGTGAGATCTTAAACAGTTCAGATGGGGGGGAGGGAAGAGGAGTCAGAGCTCTTACCAGATGGGTGTTGTTGCAACATTTTACTGCCTACCATCAATCTCCCAGCATTCTCCAGCAACAGAGGCTGAGTCCACAGCAATCTGCTGCCTGCTGTACACCCCCCACCCCCTGCCATTTCTCTGCTCAGACTTCTCCTGGCTGACTCCACATTTACAACTTCGCTGCTCAGCAGGACAAGCCAGGATTGTTTAGCTTCTGAGCCCAGGTGTGATCACCCCACCTCCCTGACTCCAGTTCGCCAGCTCCCTGGGCCCCTCCCACATGGATAACTCACACAGCCTTCAGCCGCTTCCAGGTTAATATTCCATCATAGAATTCCCTTCTATAAGGCATGATCTAGAACTCTCTGGGGGTTCGGTGTCTTCTTTGCAACTGGTCTTCCCAGAAGCAACTGCCTTGCCCCTCCTCGTCTCTCCTCTTCCTCCTCCTCTTCTAGTGTGTGCACGTACACGCTGTGCATACATGTGTGCGTGTATATTTGCATGTGCGTGGATGGGTGCTCATGTAAATGTGTGTATATGCTTGAGCCCGGGTGTGATCACCCCATCTCTCTGATTCCAGTTCCCCAGCTCCATGGACCCCTCCCACATGGGCCCCTCCCACATGGGCCCCTCCCACATGGCCAGCAGTTGGCCAGCTAACCCAATCATTTTCCACTTTATTCACTGAGGCAGGGTCTCGCCTCAACCCCAAAGCTTGCCGATCCTAACTAGTCTCGCTGGCTGGCTAATCCTCGGGGAATTCCTTGTCTCTACTCTCTGAGTGCCAGTATCACGAGGGTGAGAATCAGGGTCCACCCAGCATTTGTAGGTTTCCTGGAGACCTGATCTCTAGCTCACCAACCTGTGAGGCAAGTTAGCCACTGAGTCTCTTGGCACTGCTTTCCAGGGGTGGAACTCACAGCTGCCCAGGATGGGTCCCCACCTCCACATTGTGAGGTCTGCTATCCCCTACGTCACTGGTGATCCCCTGGCATCAGGGCCGTGACCTGGTATTGCTATACTTTTTGAATTCTTACACAAACAATCCTCTCCTCCCAGCCTTCCTAAATCTAGGATGGCAAAAGAGAACACACACTCGTGCACGTACACACACACACACACACACACACACACTCCTTCCCTGGAATGAACCACTGTGGTCCATAAATTTGTTCCTTGGAAGCGCGCTTTCTTAAATGGACCCTGTAGTCATTTTAGAATCTCATCTCCTTGAGCCTATCCTCCCTGCTCCAAACTGTCACACGTCACTGAGACCAATACTGTTTGGTCATTGTCCTACAGGAAGTTTCATTGACAATCAGCTGTAATTAGATGCAGGAAGAGTGGTTTCTGGAAACAGACCCAGTGCTCCGCAGAATTACTGGTTATTACAGTAAAGCGCCTTGCGTCTCGACAGCTCAGTTAGTCAGGGTGTGTTTCTCACCTGAGAGCTCTCCTAAGAGAGACCCCCTAAGGGATGCAGGCTCATCTTGCCAAGGAAAGACACACTCTACAGGAAGGAGAACAGACAGAGTGCCTAGATATCATTGGTGAATACTCACTTATGTGGTTCCAACTCAATTGCAAAGGAATCTGGGAAATTTGACCTTCCCGGGTACCCATGAAAGCAACCGAGCACCAAACCAGTATCTGCTCCAACTAGGTACCTCCGGTAATCAAGCACAGCCAGAAATCTGCAGACACGCAGATTCTTCATGTCTTCTCTTAATGAATGACGTCAGACATTGTCTAAGTGCAGAAATGATCCCTTCTGGGTATGGCACATACCTGTTATCCCAGAATCTGGGAGGAGGCAGGGGGTTATAAGTCTGAAGACTGTGCTAAATACTGAGCTCTAGGCTACCCTGGCGTAGTAGTTAGATGCTTTGGACAAGAAGGAAGGGAGGAAGAAAAGAAAGAGCGGGAGAGTAAGAAACGATTAGTACTGTCCTGAGTACATCCATAGGCAGTGCTTACTGATATAACTGAGTCCTTCAATGGCTACAGATTCTAAAACGAAGTCAGCTGAGGCCATGTACGACAATTACCACTCGAAAAGACATCCAGGATTTTTATCAACACTGTATTATTTATGTCTCCTGTGGTGGTTTGTATATGCTGGGCCCAGGGAGTGACACTATTAGGCGTGGCCTTGTTGGAATGGGCGTGGCCTTGTCAGAGTAGGTGTGTCACTGTGGATGTGAGCTTTAAGACCCTCCTCCTAGCTGCCTGGAAGTCAGTCTTCTGCTAGCAGTCTTCAGATGAAGATGTAGAACTCTCAGCTCTGCCTGTACCATGCCTGCCTGGATGCTGCCATGCTCCTGCCTTGATGATAATGGACTGAACCTCTGAACCTGTAAGTCAGCCCCAATTAAATGTTGTTTCTATAAGAGTTGCCTTGGTCATGGTGTCTGTTCGCAGCAGTAAAACCCTAAGACATCTCCTCAACCCCCAAGGGGTAGACAGAACCAGAGTCCTTCCCAAACAGATTTGAGGATGCCAGTGTGCAGAATACTACACAATACAACAATATGAAAACCTACGGTTAGGATAAGATGTGGAATGGTCCACTCGTTCAACAGGCACTGGTGACCTATGGGTAGGCAGTTAGGGGAGGACCAGTGAGTTTTTTTCTCAGTCCCAGTGAAGACTTTCCCTTCCGCTTCAGACACAGTCTTTTAGCTATTGCTTTGCAGGTGAGTTCCAGAGTTAGGACCAACATGTTCTTTTAAATCATGTAAATGAGAAGCCTGTAGTGACAAGATCACTCTGTGCATTGGAAAGTCTGGCCCTGAAGTCAGAAAATAGGCTGTGGCTTTAGCTTGCAACCCAGTGACAACATCATCTCTCCTCTCAGGCCTCAATTGTCACGCATGCAACTGGGCCACAGGAAAGACAACAAATCAGGACTTGGGACTTAGGAAGAATTAGGTTCCAATCCCACCTCAGACAGCTGAGCCCATATGACTACATAGTGGCTGTAGCCCTCTAGTTATTCAGGCCCCCATTTTTGCCTTTCTCCTTACCCTAAGCATGAAAATCAGGTCTTTATCCTCAGAGATGCCTGAAGACAGGGCTGGCTATGGCCGAGGAGGAGACATCTCTAGGCAGAGGTCTCCCAGGATAGAATCAAACATCCCTCAGTACCTGCCTCACAAATGAGATGCAGGTGCTGCGGCAGCCAACGATGTAGGCAGCCAACGATGTAACCGCTGTAACTGTGAGGCAGAGAGCCACCAGGAGAGAGCTATGGAGGCTGGAAGCAGGAAGGAGAAAAACCCGAGGCCTTGAGGGTGTTCAGATGGCAGCAAGTCTCTTGTTTCATGGATTAGTTGATCCTGCCCCCATGACAAACATCATATCTGTCCCTGTTAAACATCACACCTCAGTTACTCACAGACGTGAGCCCTTCTAGCTGACCCTGATTCAGAAGGTTGTTTAGGCTCAGTATATCTCCAATCCTGTCAACAACTCATTTCAGAAATGCACAAACCAAAACTCAGAGACGGTGGGCAATTAGCCCAACGTAACACAGCAAATGAATTTGAGCATTTTCTCTCTCTCTCTCTCTCGCTCTCTCTCTCTCTCTCTCTCTCTCTCTCTCTCTCTCTCTCTCTCTCTCTCTGTGTGTGTGTGTGTGTGTGTGTGTGTGTTGTGTCTGTCTGTCTGTCTGTCTGCTATGACTGGCAGACACACAGTCATAAACATACCTCTCACCCTGTCCAGTACACCAGTTCAGGGGGATAAAACCCAGAACCTTTCGCACACGAAGCAAACCCTCTGTCATTGAACTAAATCCCCAGACTTAAATTTGTCCTCCAGAGTCCTTGGTTCTTAATTATAACCTGTGCTTTGTTTTGTTCTCCTGAGTCTCTGCTCCCTTGTCTATAAAATAAAACAGAGAAGAGTCATGTGAAGAAGCTAAGGCTTTGGGCTTAAATCCTAAGAATTATCAATTCAAATCCTGCCTCTATCCCTTAGTGCTGTGTGACTTAAGAAAATTACTAAGCCACTCTCTGAGCCTTGATTTCCATTTTAGTAAGTCTTGAACAGTGTCTGTCTCAAAGAGTTAATCTAAAGATTGACCGTCAGGTTAGGATGCTGATCAAATACAAAGCCCTGTGTAAGGTTCTCTGTGATTCAGATGACCTCGCCTGGCACCTCAGGCACAGAGTTTCCATAGCATCTGTGACTGCCTCGATGCTCAGCGTCCTTCCTGAGAGAAAAGTACTGCAGCTGCATTCTATATACACAAGACAAATTGAACCCAGAAACGTTTCATCTGAAACCAACCGTTTAAAAAAAAAAAAAACAATTGTTTCCAACTCTGTTTACTCCCTGCAAGGGCTGCACCTAGACACACAGCCCCTCCCTGCCATGCGCAACGGGAGAGAATCACCCTGCAGGGGTTTCTCCGGACCCCAAAGCCCAGCAGAAGATGTCAGAAGCCTGAAGGCCAGGGGGAGGGGTCACATGGGAGGAAAAGGCGCAGGTTCTGAGGGTTCAAGAAAAACAATGAAATCGTAATATTTTCACAGCAGATTTCATCAGCGCTGCTTGAGTGCATCCCATTAGGTCTCATTTATTAAATTTTGAGGAACATAATTTAGATATAAGATTCCGGACAAACAGGTTTCGGAATAGCTGATTCCGGGTGCGTCGGCAGGCCCCCATGCGTGGAAAATAGGCTGGTGTTTTTCATTTTGATGGTCTCCGGAGAGTCTTCATCTACAGCTCATGTGGAGAAAGAAGAGTAGAGATAGAGGGCCGGAAGGGGCTCCATGACGTGCTCTGGACTCCCACCACCACCCCGTCCCACCTCCTCGCCATCCCGACAGCCATTTGGAGAGATTCCCTGCCCTGTAGCATAAACATCTCTCGGGTTCATCAGGCACGCGTCTCCATGTTCTGGAATCTCTATGCCAAGGGGAAGTGGATGGGCAGATGCCAAGGACCCACACAGAACAAATAGCTCATTTGTTCGTCTCGGGGTCTCCACTGTGTCTCCTGAGATGCTCCCTTATTATCTTAAAATCTCCCATGATAATGTTTCCACAGCAAGACATAATCAGGGTCCTTGGGAGCCTGGAGTGGACTGCACTTTTATTCTGCAATTTCAAGGTCACTGGGAGACCTCCCAACCCTACACCAAGTCCCAAGGACTTCCTCTGCCCTCTAAGTTCAAGCTGGCTATGCAAACAAGAGATGGGGAGAACTCCAACACAGGCCCCAGACCTAGTCTGTGGACATTACTTCTGGCCTGTCCCTGGGCCATACAAGGCATGGATATATATGTGGCCACTTCCTCCAAATTGAGACATCTTCTCCAGGAAGTTGCAGAATGCTTGGGCATTTTGTAGGGCTTGTCTTAGTGTTTTACTGCTGTGAACAGACACCATGACCAAGGCAATTCTTACAAGAACAACATTTAATTGGGGCTGGCTTACAGGTTCAGAGATTCAGTCCATTATCATCAAGGTGGGAGCACGGCAGCATCTGATGGTGCAGGAGAGGCTGAGAGTTCTACCTCTTCATCTGAAGGCAACTAGGAGAAAACTGTCTTCCAGGCAGCTAGGATGAGGGTTAAAGCCCATACCCACAGTGACACACCCACTCCAACATGGTCACACCTACTCTAACAAGGCCACACCCACTTCAACAAGGCCACACCTCCTGATAGTGCCACTCCCCAGGCCAAGCATACACAAACCATCACAGGGCCCAAGGGGTTCAGGAAGCTACCTCAGTCCGAAGGTTATTTAGGTAGTAACAGTTGCTGGGAAAAGACTCTCTTCCATGAGGGTGCCTGCATTTGGTTCTGCGATCTCCAGGGATACAACCTCCCTGAGTTATTGCCCTTGTTGGTGTGCACTTCCCGATAACTCGGATGCTTCTGGGTCATCTGTGCTCCGGTTAGTGACCCCAGTAAACTCACTGGATCACTGAGTTGGACCCAGATGGAATGATTTCCTTGGTTTGACCTCAGTAGCCTGATAGACATTGGTTCACATCTCTCCAAAAACAGTCACACAATAGGGGGGAAGCAATTGTCCCAGGATCACTCGGGGATCCAGTGCAGAAGTGGGGTTTAAGCCCTGATGGTGCTCACATTTGAGGCTGGATTCCCGTGTAAGAAATAAAAATCTTTGGATGCACAGATGAAAGGCAGAGCTCTTTGCCCCGTGCAGTTCCAAGGGGAGTCTGACCTCTTGTGGGGACATACCCAAGGGTAGACCTAGGGACAGGATACAGACAAGCTGGACCATAGAAGGGATGGTGGGGGCTTGCAGTCTCTTGGTAGGTCCAGAAGCCTGACTCATCTCTCAAATTCCAAGGGGAAGAACACCCTCTGTCTGCCTGGTATCTGGCTTTGGGTGATTTGGATTGGTGTGAGAGCCATAATTCCCACGCTTTACAGTGAGGGCTTACTCTGTTTCTCAAGAAGAGGATGTGACCGGCCCGCAGCTAAGACTTTAAATCTGTCAGATTGGCTTTGGTTCAAATCTCACCCCCACCACTTGCTTCTCCTTGACTCCTCTCATAGACGGAGCTAATTCCAAGCCCCACATCCTTTCCTTGTTTGATCTACAAAGGTCTCACAGTTTGGGAACTGCTCATCCTCTCAGACTCCATTGTTCACTGGAAGCCCTCTCACTGAGAACCTTTGATGATGGAGTCTTTTTCTTGTGAGCCTCCACAGACAAATATGCAAACAACCAAAGACATAATATGCACCCCCAACCAAAACCATCATTTAGCCCACCCAACAGAGTGAGATATAGCTGCCCATTTTTTCATTCTTTGGTGGGTATCAATAAGGCAAGACTCTGCCTCCCAAGATCCCAGGGTCTCCCTAATGGGATTAAGGTCCAGCTTCCAAAAAAAGTAGACGGCACGATTATCCGTCCCTACTTTTCTTTTCCACCATTGAACTCAAATCTTTGTCTCCAAGACTGCTTCTGGAGAGATCCAAATGACGAATGTCCCTGTTGTCTATGTAATCTCAGGGATGTTACTGAAGCCCTAGGCTGTGCCTCCGTTTCTTCATTCATAAATGGGACTCGTTTTCGTATGGCACTGTGTTTTTGTGCGCGAGGTGAGTTCAAACGTGCTAAGTCGAGCTTTGAAAGGTGACCAATAGGCAGAGAACACTGGGAAAAAAATGGCTCTTACTATGCTCAAGGTCTAGGTGCGGGGGTGGGGGGTGGGGAGACCTGGCAACTCTGGGACTTAAACACAATGTTTGCTTCTTAAAGCAGATGGAATCTCTGGGGACAGAGGGCAGCCTTTCTATAGCATTCTTCTCATTGTGGATTACAGCTAGGTTCTCCTGGTTGCCTGGAGCTCACTCAATCTCCAGCAAGCAAGGATGTTTGCCACAAGCCAGAGGCTGTAGGATACAGATGAACATCTCTGGGAAACTCTACAGAACAGCTCACACCACCATTGTGCACCCAGCAGGGAATGGAATGGCAGGGGTTCAGATTGGGAGACACTTCTGATGGCTGAGCCCTCCTTGCGCTGAGATCCTGGGTACAGGATGGTTGTGTACCCTCTCTCTAAAGATCTACTGATAACGTGGTCTCCACAGCCCCCCTCTATACCTCTCTCCCATTCTCATGCCTGCCTGTATAACTCACCAGTTCCATTGAGAGCCCTGTGGGTTCTGATCCAATTGAGAAATAATCAAAGGACCCACCCCTACCCCCGACAACCTAAGTCTAGTTTTGGAGCATTCTATAGAATGGGCCCTCTTGCCTTCCTGTACTATGCAAGTTTAACAAGAGGGGTGCAGAAATCATGTCACCTTACAAAGCAGAACCAAAAGCAAAAGTGGGCGTGCCTCAGAGCAAGACAACTCAGGAGACAGCTTACAGAAAACATAAAACCAGGTGTGCTCAGGCGTTGTCTCCAACGCCACCAACACACCATCTATTCATCCCTGGGAAGCTGTTGTATGAAGAGAACCACTTGGCGGACTGAGCAGCAGACAGATGAAAGGATTTGTTTTCCTGCATCCAGAAGCCGACCAGCTTTACCAAACATCTAGTTAAAAATCTCCGTTCACCCTCATTCTGTAGAAGGCCAAGTCATAGGTCATGTGCTAGCCAATCCCTAGCGCTCCTGGGATTGTCTTTGGTTGGCCTCATCCCTCACTAGAATACCCTTGAAGAACACGGGACCTTGCCCCGGATTCTTTGCTGCTACAACCCAGGATCCAGAATTTGGCTCTCGGTCCCAGGTAGGAGCAATTATTCAATGATTACAGAGAGTATTGAATACCTGAGTGAAAGAACAAATCCAATAGATGTTCATGAGAAGTCCCCTTCCTGCACTAAATCACTAGCCCTGCCCCTCTCCAATCTTGCCCAGAGAATCACCTCAAGCCTCTAATGTGCACAGCATCCTGGGAGAATCCCAGCAGAGTAGGGAGAGTGTGCTTACCTGGAAGGAAACTGGATGAGCAAGTGGGTACCCTCCTAACCCCATCATCAAAGCAACAAGAGCTCCTTTCAGCCATGCACTGGACATTTCTTCAGAGATGATATGACCAACACAGTTTTTTCAGTATGATTTCATTTCCAGAGATGCGTTAGCCCCTCTTGAAACTGAACTGCTGCCCTGCTCACCTGTCTCTTCTCCCACCTCCGAGTTCCCTCAATGAATGCCCATAGATAGAAATTCTCCTTCCAGTCTGCTCCCAGAAGCCTAAACCAGGCCTGGTAATAGAAACAGCTTGTGCAAATGCTCATTTAAAGGGATTTAAAATACCCATGCCCTAATACATGGGTGCAGAGTAATGACCTTTAAAATATGAACAAACACCCATGATATCTCAGGCTTTACCCAGAACGGATACAGGATGATAGGAAGCACACAGTAAAGTCAATCCCTTTGGGAGATACATGTGGCTTCATGACTGAGCCCAACGCACTGTTATAAGATAGCTTTGCAAAACAAGGAGCTTGGTGGTGTGATGGAGCGAGGTGGTAATGCCTAGATGAACTATACGCAGGACTTGAACTGTCTTCAGCACTGGGCAGAGGTTCTAAAGGGCTTAGTGAAGAAGCCACAGGGCAAATAAATCAGACCCAAGGAGTTCTTGTAAGATCAGAGACAATAGGCACTCAATAAATAGTGGCCATTGATGAGTGATCTATACATCCATGCCTATGACAGGCAGAGATCTGGAGGGACAAATTTCTCAGCTAGTGTCTTAGTCAGGGTTTCTACTTCTGCATAAAATATCATGACTAAGAAGCAAGTTGGGGAGGGAAGGGTTTATTCAGCTTACACTTCTACATCACTGTTCGTCACCAAAGGAAGTCAGGACTGGAACTCAAGCAGGGCAGGAAGCAGGAGCTGATGCAGAGGCCATGGAGGGATGTTACTTACTGGCTTGCTTCCCCTGCCTTGCTCAGTTTGCTTTCTTATAGAACCCAGGACCACCAGCCCAGGGATGGTGTCACCCACAATGAGCTGGGCCCTCCTCCAACCCCTTGATCACTAATTGAGAAAATGTCTTACAGCTGGATCTCATGGAGGCATTTTCTCAAGGGAGGCTCCTCTCTCTGTGATAACTCCAGCTTGTGTCAAGTTGACACACAAAAAAAACCCAGCCAGTACAGCTAGAATCTCCAGTGCCTTGATACTGATGGACTTCCTGTGTGCAGCCAAAGTGGGGGTTGTAGTTCTGGATTTTGTAACTACTGGATGTGTTCTTCAAGAGTCCTTAGACCCATGGGCTGATGAACCTGAGTTAGCCTTCAGTCCCACATGGCTCATGGATTGAGAAACCAGGGCAGAGTCCTTAGTTTGTACTGACCTGGAATACCCTTATTTCTCAATCCACTTTGAGAGAAAGCTTTGCTGGGTATGGCACTCTTGGTTGACAGTTATTTACTTTCAGGGCCTGAAATATACATAATTTCCTGCTTTCCTGGCTTGAGAGCTTTTACGATGATAGATCTGACACCCTTCCAATAGTTCTGCTTTTGTGTGTGAGTCTGGTTTTCCCCTCGATGGATTTTAGATTCTGTCTTTACTTTGTATTTTTGACATCTCCACTGCGACTTGCTGCGGGGACGTTCCTCTCTGCTCGTGTATTTGGGTTTAAACGCCTCCTGAGTTTGGTTGTCAACTTCCTTCCCTGCTCTGGCTTTTTTTTTCCCCTATGATAATTCATCTATTCTATTTGTTGTTTATCCCAGATCTTTCTGTCCCATGGTTTGGTCCCTTGAATGTATCCCAGAATTCTTGGAATCATTAACCATGTCCATCGCCTTTTTATTTTTTTTCATATATGACCAAGCATATCCATGTCTTGCTTTGTCCTGTATCCTAGGATTCTTTGTTCCTGCGTGGTCTTGCCCGTTAATGATGCTCTCTGATGTGTTTTTGTATTTGATCGGTTTAATTTCCCATTTCCATAATCCCTGTTCGATTCTTCATAGGTGTTTTTAGTCTGCTGCTGAATTTATCTTCTATATCTTGTACTTTCTCCCCCACCTTGTGGTTTCCCTCACTTTAGATGCCATCCTGTCGAGATCTTAACCAGTTAGGGTTACTATTGCAGCAATGAAACACCATGACCAAAGGCAAGATAGAGAGTAAGTGTTTATTTAGCTTACACTTCCACATCATAGCCATCACTGAAGGAAGTCAGGACATGAAGTCAAGCAGGGCAGGAGCTGATGCAGAGGCCATGGAGGGCTGCTGCTTACTGGCTTGCTCTTCATGGCTTGCTCAGCCTGCTTTCTTACAGAACCCAGGACCTCCAGCCCAGGGATGGCTCCACCCACAATAGGCGTGGTCACCCCCATTAATCACTAACTAAGAAAATACCCTGTAGTCTTGCCTTCAGCCCCATGTGTCAAGATGCTATAAAACTCTCCAGAGCAACTGGGTCTCCTTAGTTTGTACATTCCTTTATCTAAGTTTTGATAACGTAATCGAGGCTGTTTTAAAGTAATGTTCTGAACTCTCCCTCAGGCATTTTGCTTATCAGGGTGATGTGAGGAGGACTGGGGTGTTGGGGACGGGTTGTAAGGAGAGGTTGTCTCATTATCTGTGTTTCTTTATTGTCTCTGTATATCCATTGGGAGTCATACTTCTTCCCATTTTAACTTGCCCTTTTCTCTGACTCTGTGTTGTTGATGGGTTAATAAGAAAGGCTTCCTATAGTGGGGTGGGGGTGGTGGTGGTGGTGGGGACTTGGTAAATAAGTGGCAAGAACCACTGAGTTTCCCCTGAGCACCTGCAGGGGATGTGACTCCTAGCAACAGTCACCAGGAAGAGCCCGGGCTTGAGTCTGAACCAAGGAACTGCAGATCAGTTGTGTTTCAGAACTGCTGTGGACCAGTGGCTTCCGTAGCTTCACAGTTCACATACTCTCTGTTTTGAGCAGGAAGGCCAGTAGCAGCTATCCTATGTCTGCCCCACTGGTCCTGCCCTGTCGGTGTGTATAAAGCCAAGCTGTCTTCAAATTCTGGCTCTGCAACTTGATACTTTGAATACCTCCCACTAACCGCAATTTTCTGGTCTCTGAAATGGGAACAAGGTACCACCCAGCAATCGTATGTGTTGCTATGAATGCCAGTAACTGGCGTGTTACAGACTTTCTTATGACTGTGATAAAGCGCCGAGATCAAAATGGATGGATGGAACAAAGAGTTTATTTTGGGTCATGGTCCCACGGGGATTGGAGTCCACCACGGCAGAGAGGCGTGGCCAGCACGGTGGCAGGAGCAGGAAGCTAAGGGCTCACATCTTCACAAAGCAGAGAGAGCAAACTGGAAGCGGCTACGGGTGTGCAATCAGGAAGCCTGACCCCAGTGGTATACTTCATCCTGCAAGGCGGTGGTACCACGTCCACAAACAGCGCCACCAACTGGAGACATCGAGTAACAGCTTCACCTAGCACCTGCCTGTAGCTTACGTAGCTAACCCTCATTATCTCTCTTCCCACCCCGAGCATTCTCTGACTTAGCAGCTGCCATTCTACACTAGAATTATGAGTGCACCTGTCTATTAGGCTCCAAGCCATAACAGGCAGGTAAAATATCCTTCTTCTGTCTATGTCTTCAATAAACCTCAATACTCTGACATATAGGAAATGCTCAGACGGTGTTTGTTGAATAAATGAATGGCAGAACGATCGTGTGAAATAAACATTCTGCATTCTGCTCGGCGTTCTTTGTGATTTTTGACACCTAGATTCGCAGTGCTCCCTCCTGACTGTCACTGTAAAAGATGAGTTGAAAAAAAAATCTCAAATCCTTCTGATTGGTCCTGTTTACCACACCCGTCTGACCACAAGAGTTGGTGAAGAGCAAAGAGGCAGGCCCAACAGCAGACGCTGCAACTCCTGAGATGAAGACCCTAGAGAATGAAAAACCCATCCCAATTTGGAGACACCAGAGCTCTAGAAACATCAGAACCCAATTTTCCTCAGCTAATACCATTGCCTGAAGCTCTCTGGCAGCCCTCCTCCCATTTTGTGTTGTAAGAGGCTGTTCTGATATGTTCGGCTGCCACAGACAGCTGAAGGCAAACTGGAATGCAGACACAACGATGGATAAATAGGCTCCTTTCCAATGGCTTATAAAGCATTACATTTGGCCAATTTAGGAAGTAAACCAAAATAAAAAGATAACAAGTAAGGAAAAACAAAGTTGTCATGAACCAAAGGACAGCTGAGAAACCATGGTGACTTATGCATGATGTCCTTGAAAAATCACGGTCCTTAGATCAAGAAAACTCCAAGCCTGGGGTGCAATACTGCTGCTGCTTACCCATGGCAGACATCACTAATCAATTACAGCATGCTTTCACTTTAGCCAGTGACTCAAAAGCTTCCTATCCCGTTGACTGGAGCGAGCCGCTACTAATCTATTAGCCACCGTACAGCATTAAAGTCCCCTCCCAAACCTGACCTAGATGTCCACACTATATGTGTAATTTACAGGAGTAGAACAGACTTCCTTGCTTGTTTTCTAAATGATGCCGACCATGCGGGTTTTAATGACATCAGCATGGAACAAACCATGTGCTTCTTTCTCTGCACTCCTCCTCGCATGCCCCCTCCCATCCGTCTCCAGGATTCTTCTGCTTTCCAACCCTCATTTTAGTGAAACATAACACATGATGTCAGGGCTGGAGAAATGGCTCTGTGGCTAAGAGCATCCTTTGTTCTTGTGTCTAAGCACTCACAGAGGCTGCTCACAACCGCCTGTAACTCCAGCTCTGGGTATCTAATACCCCTGACTCCTCAGATGCACACACAGATGCACCTGCATGTACTAGAAATAATAAAAACGTAAATAATAACAATACACTATGACAAAATGTAATCTGTGTTCACTATAAACTGTCCCCGAGGGGAACCAGGAGGCGGCTCAGTTGTTAACACGCTTAGTTTAAGAGCCTGACGACCTGAGTTTGACTCACTCAGAATCCACCTGAAAAGCTGATCAGAATTGGTGAGCATCAGATTCAGTGAAAAGCTCAGTCTGGAAAAGTAAAATGGATGGGCCAGCAAGAAGTTTAATGACACTTGCCACCAAGCCGGAATTTGTTCCATCTCTGGGTCCTACATGGTAGAGGAAGAGAACTGGCTCCCTCCAGTTCTCCTCTGAACTTCTCCGAATGTGCACCATGGCATGGGGGGTACAGATCACCCACCCACACACACACATGTACACATACACACATGTACACACACATGCACCCATACCTCCAATGTAAACTATCACTAAAGTTGTCTATGACGTTACTTAGTATCTTCTCTCTGGGGCCCTAGGAGGAGGACCAATACCTTCCTGGTTTAGCATCAGCACTGAGTGTCACCTGACCTGTCAGACCTCTGTGCCTTGTCCTTTATAACCTCTGTGCTCTCTCTACCCAGCACGGCCCCAACTTGGCACCGGCGGTGGCATACAGCTTACAGCAATACTGGATGATTGTCATGCAATGGCCCACTCATCCCTCCCCTGAGAATGATTAGAAAGCATCCCTCCTGCTTTCTAAACCATCTCTCTCTTTGGCCTCACTTCCCCTTTGTGGATGCTTGGGGGGGGGCATGTTGAATACCTGGGGGAATAAGCCTGGTATAAATAAGCAAATACATACACACACACACACACACACACACACACACACATATATATATATACACATACATACACACATACACATATACACACACACACATACACACACATATATATATACATACATACACACACACACATACACACACACACACACACACACATACACACACACCCTGATGAATGTGAGACACTATTTAAGCTCTTTAACATCAGACTCCTGTGCAGATGGCGGATGTTGGGGGCTAGAACTCACCAGGGAAGAAACACGTTATCTCCCATTGAACATTCATCTCTTCTTTTCCTTTTGAGCACCAGAAAGAGTAAATAAATACACAGGGGTGGGGGTGCGGGGATGGGCAGCCTGGTCTCAGCTTCCTTTGTGTCCCCTAGATGCCTGAGATCACTAAGTAGTCTCCTAAGTCAACCTCATAATAGGCACAGAGACTTCAATACCGAATACCGTGAGCGTCCCAGGTATTGGGATGGGAGGACCACTCTCTCACGGCTCCCACAGGTCCCAGGTATCGATTACCTAAGCTACCTATGGAAACCGCTTTGGTTTGAAGCAGTTAAAATTCACATTCTGCCATTTAAACTATGTTTTATTCACCTGTGTTCATGAGCCTTGGCTTCCTTCCTGGGACTGTACAGAGGCTTATGGGAAATAACATATGGGGAATGTCTAGAATGGCGCTTGGTATATGAAATTATAAAGTAGCCATTACTTTAAGGCACTGATTACCCCTCCCCCTAAATCTTGTCAACTGAAGGCTCTCCTTTGCTCTGCCTGGTGGAGGTGGGACTGGTGTAGCTTATAACATGACCCTGGTAGACTCAGGCCCAGAGTCAAATACACTGGGTTGTTTAAGCTTGGGGGGGGGGGTGGCTAGAGAGATTACTCAGTGGCTATAAGTATATACTGCTTTTTCAGGACACAGGATTGGTTCCTACCTTGCATGTCGGGTGGCTCACAACTGCCTGTAAGTCCAGCTCCAGGGGACCTAATACAGTCTTACGAACTCCACAGACATGGGATGGCTAATCTTAGCTGTCAATTTAACACACCTAAGAAGAGAAGACCTTAATTGAAGAATTGCCTCCATCAGATTAGCCTGTGGGCACGTCCGTGGGGCACTTTCTTGATTGCTAACTGATGGGAGAGGGCCCAATCCACTGCAGACAGCACCATCCATAGCAGGTGGGTCCAGGCTTGATAAGATAGCCAGTTATATCTGAGGAGCCTCAAGGAGCCCTCAATCAGTGTTCTCCACACTCTCTGCTCCCATCCCTCCCTCCAGGTTCCTTCTCTGGCTTCCCTTGATCATCGATTTTAATCTGGAAGTGTAAGCCAAATAAATTAACCCTTTCCTCCCCATGTTGTTTTTGGGCCACAGTGTTTATCAAAACGACAGAGAGCAAACTAGAACAGGGCACCTGGATTCACGTGTAAATACCCACTCACCCAGGTGCTGGCATACACAGATATATAATTACAAAAATAAAAATAAATCTTAAAAAACAAAATTCACTTCAGAATGTCAACCCACTTCCTACTCAGTGTGACATTTCACTATGATTAAGATTTTCTCCTTCTGGGATTGGAGAGATGGCTCAGCAGTTAAGAGCACTGGCTACTCTTCCAGATGGACCTGAGTTCAATTCCCAGCACCCACATGGCAGCTCACAACTGTCTGTGACTCGTGTTCCAGGGGATCTGACACCCTTGCAAAGATATACATGCAGCCAAATCACCCATAAATAAAAATACGTAAAATAAAAATAATTTTAAAAAAAAGATTTTCTCTTTTCTAGAAAGGCCTCTCTCCAAAGTGCACCAGCTGTGTCCATAGCGCCCTCTGCTGGCTGGAATTAGCAACAAACAACCTCCCCAACAACTGGAGAAGATGGGCTTAATCCACGCTAGACTGAGCTGGGCCTTGGGCCTGTCTGTCAAGTGCACACAAAACTGTTGTTGGTTGGTAAGCAGCTGCATCAGTCCCCAACAGCTCAACTCTCCCTGTGTGTAAACTCTACAGCCAGAGTACCTAGCAATCTATATTCTTTTCCAGGTCAAAAACGTCGCAAGAGGATTTAAAAACGCGACTCAGAAACCCATAGATACAGCCCGGGAAGGCAGCGACTGGGGGAGAGTCCTGGTTAATTTTGACATTCCAAACAGCCAGTTTTCCATCAATTTCCAGGACCTCATTCCCCCCTACACCTACCTCCTTTATTCTCAGAACCGATGTTTATGTTTCCACCAGGCTAGAGACCAATCTTCCTCAGCATCCTCTGTCAGAGAGAATCAGAAATTTTCCACCTGGGATGCTACAAATTGCGTTTCTCAACACCATTCTGGGACATGGTGGTGTGACCAGCATAGCTAAGTGATCACACCGACTTTATCCCAATCAGTATCAGACAAGTGAAGCTCAGGACGAGGTATGGAGTCCCCTGTCCACCAAGAGCCAAAGAGAAAGCCCATGTCAGACTGGAAGCAGCTCCCTGGGAAGTCTTCAGTCGGGAGGGAGGCTGGGGGGAGGCTTTATTCTAGCTGTATGAAAGCAACTTGCTCTGTTGCTCTGAGCATCCGTTTGCCCATCTGTGAAAGACAGCTTAATCTCTGGGCTGGGGGATAAACCTGGAAAAGAAGTGCTTGGGTCTCAAGTGTGATGACCAGAGTTCAATACCTCAAAGCTCAAGTTATGAAAAATAAAACAAACAAACAACAAAACTAGGTGTAACAATGTGTTCCAACAATCTCAATGTTGGAGAGGCAGAGAGAGACAAAAGGATCCCGGCGGCTCAGTAGTCAGCCAATCTAGTTAAGTCTGTGAGTTCTAGGATCAGCAAAAGATTGTGTTAAAAAAAAAAAAAAATAAGGTGGCCCAGCGCTCGCCTACGCGGTCCTGCCACTGCCTTTCCACGGCCGGTGCCATGGGGTCTCAGCTCCGACTCTGCTGTGCCAGTTGAGTGGATCGCGACGGTGACCTTTGCTGCTGAGACAGCCGCTCTCGGTTACCTGGCTTACAAAAAGTTCTACGCTAAAGAGAATCTCGTCAAAGCTATGGTGAATCTTCAGATCCATAAAGACAACCCGAAGGTGATGCATGCCTTCGACATGGAGGATCTGGGAGATAATGCCGCCTACTGCCGATTGCTGGAGATCTAAAAGGTTCCTGTTCTGTGATGGGGCTCACAAGGAAGAAACTGAAGACAACGTGAGGCCTTTGATCATCAAGAAAAAAGAAACTTAGTGGACAGTTGCGAGACTGCACCTCAGCGTGCTGTGATGTCACCTGATCATGGCACCCAACCCACCATCTGATTGGCCTCCCTGGGTTCCAGATGTGGTTGGTACCTTGCAAATTACAGCTTTCATATTCATGGGATTGGCCTAGCTATTGAAACATCGTGGTACACATTTGTTGAAAGAAAAAGAAGGAGGAGGAGGAGGAGAAGAGGAAGAGGAAGAGGAGGAAGATGAAGAAGAAGAAGAAGAAGAAGAAGAAGAAGAAGAAGAAGAAGAAGAAGAAGAAGAAGAAGAAGAAGAAGAA
>NW_021604612.1:4823287-4835172 GCF_004785775.1 Grammomys surdaster
AAGAAGAAGAAGAAGAAGAAGAAGAAGAAGAAGAAGAAGAAGAAGAAAGGCTAAACCTATATGGGTTATTTTGGTCTTGTAAGGATTCATTCCTTTAAAATAATAGTCTTAGAATATAGATGCATACTGAGGTTAAAGTATTAAATTATTCCAAAATCATGTAAAAAAAATAAGGTGACAACTGAGAGAGAGAGAGAGAGAGAGCTGACATTGACCTCTGATCTCCACATGCATGCATGTGTATACAAGTGCATGCACATACACACACACACATACATACATGCACACTCACACACACACACACACACACAAAGCAGAATATCAACCCACTGGAAGAATGTTCCAGAAATACAGATGGGTCACTTAGCACCATGCCTGGCTCCTGGGCTACAAGTGTGCAATAAGTTTGTATATACTCATCCCAGGGAGTGGCATTGTTTGGGGGGTATGGCGCTGTTGAAATAGGTCTGTCACTTGTGTGTGTGGGCTTTACGACTCCGTCCTAGATGCCTGGGAGTGAGTCTTCCACTAGCAGCCTTCAGATGAAGATGCAGAACTCTCAGCTCCTCTTGCACCATGCCTGCCTGAATGCTGCCGTGTTCCTGCCATGATGATAATGGACTGAACCTCTGAACCTGTAAGCCAGCCCCAATTAAATGGGGCTTCTAAGAGTTGCCTTGGTCGTGATGTCTCTTCACAGCAGTAAAACCCTAACTAAAACAATATGCATATCACTAACTTCACAGGGAAGCCCTTGGTAGCCATGTTTACAAAGTCCAGAGCCTGCCCTCAACATCACACCTCTTAGCCAATGGTGGTTGGATAGTGGAAGACACCTCTGTCCAAGTGGATCAGTCAGCTCTTCCCTCCCTGGACTCTGGGATGGAACCTGGCCACCTAGATTCTGCACGTTGTCTCTCTCATATGAGGATAGGCTAAATTCTGCAGCCAAGATGATGCCGTCGTCCATCCCATGAGAAAACGAGAAAGTCTATGAACGGGGAGAAAGACTAGGGAGGCCAGGAAGGAGAAGACAGCGAGGGAGGCAAGCAGAGGGAAGGGAGAGGGTGGAAGGGAAGTAACCACCCACCCAGGAGGGCTTCTCACTGGAAGCTGGGTACAGTGTAGCAGAGATTGAATCCTCCGCCCACAGAAAAACATCTTGATTTCAGACTTCTGGCCTCTCAGGCTACATATAATCAATTTCCATTGTTTCCAGCCACTCGGTGTGAAGCAGATGGCCTGGAAGTTCTCGTGGGAGTGTTCTTGGTGCCAATTCACACTGAAAGGCGGAAGAGGCTGGATTCTGACATCCCTGGTTGACGTCAACAGCTGTAGAGCCACTTACTCAGGGGCTTGCAGTCTCTGTCCGGGTTCTCCTCCTTCCATCCCTCCTGAGCGCTAGGCCTATGGAACTGTGTCCTTTCCCCCTTTTGTATCCCGACTGCCAATCAAATCATCTCTGGAATGTCATCACGAACACACCCACACGTGGGCTTTATCAATTCCCCAAGTGTCTCTCCATCCCACAGAGTTGTTGGTCAAGACTAACTGTACTTGGTGGTTTTGTGGGTCCACTTGACACAAGCTGGAGTTATCATAGAGAAAGGAGAAAGGAGAAAGGAGAAAGGAGAAAGGATTTCCTCCCTTGAGGAAATGCCTCCATGAGATCCAGCTGTATGGCATTTCTCAATTAGTGATCAAGGTGGGAGGGCCCAGCTTATTGTGGGTGGAGCCATCCCTGGGCTGGTAGTCTTGGGTTCTATAAGAAAGCAAGCTGAGCAAGCCAGGGGAAGCAAGCCAGTAAGCAGCACCCCTCCACGGCCTCTGCATCAGCTCCTGCTTCCTGCCCTGTGTGAGTTCCAGTCCTGGCTTCCTTTGGTGATGAACAGCAATGTGGAAGTGTGAGCTGAATAGACCCTTTCCTCCCCAGCTTGCTTCTTAGTCATGATGTTTTGTGCAGGAATAGAAACCCTGACTAAGACACTAACCATCCTGTGTGAGGAAGGAAAAGGAGACAGAACACATTTGACTTGCTAGGCTGGTCAATAAACTAATAGACAACACAGCTAAGACTCAGGAGGACTTATCTGATCCCACACTGTGAGACTGTGCTGTCCCGGTGGGGACAGGAGCTACGCCCCCACTCCCCTGCTGTAGTTTGTTAATGAATAATCACTAGGGTTATGAACAACATGGAGGGATTCCAGAAGAGGAAAGGGTTAAACTTGCCTGCTTTGGGCCACTGCTAGAGATAGCTGGAAAGCAAGGCTCAAACCCCAGGCACAAAATTGCATGTTGGTGGTGAAAAGATTTGTCAAAATACCTTTTCAGAGAGGCTGGGCTACTTCCAAAAGTGTACTGAGCATTCCAAAGGCTGCAGGCTAGCCCTCCATCCTTGTTTTACTCTGTGTCTGAGGAAGGCCGGAAATAAACTCCAGGGAAGTCTTTTTAGAGAAAAGTCAAACTCCACTGACTGGGGCCTTGTATATTCTGAGTGCTGTGCTAAGTACTTTGCTGAACCAAAGTACTGAGTGCTGTGCTAAGTACTGAGTGCTGTGCTTAGTGTTGAGTGCTGTGCTAAGTACTTAGCTGAACCAAACCAAGGTATGCTGAGACTACTACACAACAAAGCAGGGCACTTAGACATTCGAGGTCTGGAGCCAGGCTGCCTTAACCTTCACTGACCTTGGACTTTAGTTTTCTGTCTGTGAAATGGGATGATCTTATCAATACTCCCTTGTTGGGAGAGTTATTGTAAGGGCAACAGAGTACTTGGCTGGTGCTCCCTGCACATGCATGTGCATTAATCGTTCCAATGACCTGTGAGCCCACAAGTATGAAGCCATTTTGCATACATTAGTCCCGGGTATTTTGGGGTAGATAATTGCTCCTTCTGATAGAGATCACGTTTGTGCCGATTTCCTTCCATGAGACAGAGACACTCAGAGCCTTTTCAGGTTAAAAGCAAAGGTGAGAAGACAAACTCGAAACACACAAATCCCACTGGGAGCACATAGAGATCCATGGACACCCTGAACCCCAGAGTATCCAGGTTGTGGCAAAGGAACCTCCCTAAGGAGATCTGGACATCACAGGGAAGGGGTGGAGATCATTACCGGGCTTCAGGCTCAGTCCTACGGCTCAACTGCTCAACAAACGTTGGTATCCATAAAATTTTAGGGTCTTATTCAGTGCTGAGTATGCATGGTACATAAGCACTCTGTACAGAGCTGCAACCAACTAAATGTGTTTGTATATACACGTCTGTCTGTCTGTCTGTCTGTCTGTCTCTCTTTCTCTCTCTCTCTCTGTGTATTTGAGTGTGTGTGTCTGTGTATCTCAGTGTGTCTGTATGTGAGTGTGCGTGTGTATGTCTGTGTGTGTGTGTGTGTGTGTGTGTGAGAGAGAGAGAGAGAGAGAGAGAGAGAGAGAGAGAGAGAGACAGTATGTTTGGAGACCAGAGGAGAACTTGTAGAAGTCTGTTTTCTCCTTCTGCCACACGGATCCCAGGGTTTGAACTCAAATCATCAGGTGTGGCAGCAAGCCAGGCACTTAAAGGCATCTGACTGGTAAAAACAAAAAAACAAAAAAAACCACAAAGGGTTAATCTTGGCTTGTCTAAGAATGTCAATGAGCCCTACACTCTGTCTCAGCAAACCGACCACTGATGGGTGAGCTACTCCTGTCATCTTTCACTCGAGACACAGCACAGCTGTGGGAGCTTGCTCTCCTGGCCGTGAAAGCCACAGTGGTTATAGATTAGAGCAATTATCTGGCTGCGTTGCTGTGTTTTATTGTGTAGTCCGGTGCTGGCATTGACACACTGAGAGATATAAACCCTCTTATTACAGGCAACTTCAGAGTCCTCCCTCTCGCAATACTGTGAGAGCGTTGTATTCATCTTCTGACTCTCTATGCATGTATAGATTATGCTATCTGTGGAAATTCATTTCTGAATGGTAAACAGGGCATTACGATTCTTCTCCTTCATAAAGAGGGGTATTGAGTCTGACTGAGAGCGATGTCCTTTAGCAGCTGTTGTTAAGCTTTAGAATATAAGTCCTGTGGATCTGAGGAGAGTCATGGCCATGTAGCTTTATCAGGCTCTATCACTCTGACACCAGCTGTCTCCTTCTCCTTTGGCATTGAACTCTTCTGTGACTGTATTAAGCTTGCCTCAGTAATTCAGGCTAACCCCCTTTTTTAAGGTCAGCTAAGGGGACATACTCTAATGGCTGACTTTGCGAGTTCTCTTTGTCAGGTGTCTTAGGTTAGGGTTTTTCTGCTGTGCACAGACACCATGACCAAGACAACTCTTATAAGAACAACACTTAATTGGGGCTGGCTTAAAGGTTCAGATATTCAGTCCATTATCATCAAGGTAGGAGTATGGCAGCATGGTGCAGGCATGGTGCATGAGGAGCTGAGAGTTCTACATCTTCATCTGAAGGCTGCTAGCGGAAAACTGACTTCCAGGCAGACAGGATGAGGGTCTTAAAGCCCATGCCCACAATGACACAGCTACTCCAACAAGGCCACACCTCCTCCAACAAGACCACACCTCCTCCAACAGGGCCACACCCCCTACCACAAGGCCACACCTACTACAACAATGCCACACCTCCAAACAATGCCATTCCTTGGGTCAAGCATATTCAAACTATCACACCAGGTAATACACCCATCCACGCTATTTGTGTAATAGGCTGACCATCTTGAGATGGGTTGCTTTTATAGTGTTGGGGACCAACCCTGGAGCTTTGTGCATGCTATGAGGTGCTCAGTGAGCTGCACCCCCAGTGTAGCATGTAGACTGGACCTCTAGAGGGGAAGAGGGGGCACACACATTCTTCAGTCTCCTGTGCTTGCTTTGCCACCACAGAGACTGCTTGTTCATAGCCAAGGCATCATCAACTCCAATCCCCACGAGCGGTGTATCTTGCCTAGACTGCAGTCAAGCATGTTAAGAAGAAATCCACAAAGATGCTGGTATCCTGCAGACCTGAGTTTTCATTGTTCATTCATCCACAGGGCATCATTGATTTAATCCTGATTTTTAAACACAGCGTGATCAGCCACTGTTGAGTAACTAAGCAACCTCATGCCCAAGACAGTAAAGATGCAATTTCCCATCTCCCAGGGAGCCAAAGACAAATAGGATTTCAGGCTAAGTACAGTCCTTAAAGGCCACCATAGTCAGTCTCTTTCTTTGAATGGTTTGGTTCTTCTAGAGACAGAGCGACCATTAGCACTTAAGTGACCAATTTTGACTTTGAACTGTCCAACTCCTAGTAAATCATTCCTCACTGCACAGCTTGGTTATATATTTACTACTGCTATGACAAAATACCTGCAACAAAAGCAACTTTAAGGAAGGAAAGGTCTGTTCTAGCTCAGAGTTCAAGGTGCAGCCCATCACAGCCAGGAAGTGAGGGAGGGCAGCAAAAACCTTAGGCAGCTAGTCACATCACATCCACCCTCAGGAAGCAGAGAGTACTGCTTTCTGTTGTGTTACACTGCTCTGCCCCCTTTCTCCATCATACAGTCCAGAGTCCCAGCTAGGGAATGGCGCCGCCCACAGTGGACAGGTCAGTTAATGTAATCAAGATAATTCCCCACAGGCAGCCCAGAAGTCCATCTCCCAGGAGACTCTGGATTCTGTCAAGTTGACAGTGAGCACTCCCCCTCTCAGCAGCCACTGAAAACTTAGAGACAGATGTTTGAACCACCATAGAAATATCTCTAAGACAGACTCAGACAATATGTACACTGAAGGGCAATATACCTCACACCATCTGCTTGGTATGCAAAACGAAATCCCCTTAGTGTGTGTGTAACTGTGTAGGAAGACATATGGAATCATAAGAACAAAGAAAAAATCAGCAGTAATGTTAGCTTTAATAAGAGGAGGGGTTGGAAAGGGTTGTATTTTTTTTTTTGAATTATAATGAGTCCTTGCGAGTTGCTGCAAGGATAAAGAGAGAGAAAGCACATTCTTTTTCAAACTTTACCACAGACTGTCACTCCGTAGTAAAATGACTGCTAAGTAGATGTACAACTCAATAACCACATTCCTTTCTTCTTTGATACCAAGAGCCCAAGACTGGAACATGTATGCCCAGCCTTAAGCTGAGGGCTGTGACATATCAAAGCATCTGATTTTTATCATAGACATATTTTAAATGATAATAACCTTGAATGTATTCCTGGGTTTTTTTGAGGGGGGTTGTATTTATTTTTTTGTATTGACCCATTTATTACTTCTAAAATGAGTCATTTACTCGTTGCAAGTAAAAAAAGCAACAAATTATTTTATATCACAGTTGGTTGTGTTTGGTTACAAATAACAAAATAGACTAAACAACCATGAGGTTAGACAGGAGAAATGCCAATCGGCCCATGATGTTCCAGAAGCAGATGTCTGCTGGCATCACTCCAACTGTCAGCAATGCAGGGACATTGCTATTCTGAAGATGCCAGTGCTCCTCGTGGCTGTTGTCAGGATTTCAAGATGGCCGCCTCCTCTGCAGACACAAAGAGGGAGGAAAGATGACCTGGCTTTGTCTTTTTTTCCTTCTCTTGAAAGACTGTAAGGATAGATTATACTGGATCCTTGTTTTCTTAAACTAGGTCACATCTAGCTGCAAGGGAGGCCTGTACAATAAACAACAGGAAATCTTAATTCTTCTACTTACCAAGCTGGATACGCCATTACCTAGCACAAGACTCTAGCTTATGAACGGTTACAGGAGGGTTATACATGAGGTGCAACAGTGTTCGCTAGAGATTGTACTGAAGAGCTTAACTCTCTAATGTTTTTCAAAGTCAAGAACAGAACGGCTGGAAGAAGATTTATTCTTCTTCATGATTTCAGAGACTTTGGCCCACAATCCTATACTCCACCTATTCTGAACCTCACAGAGAAGGCAGAACACTGAGGCATCTGGAGAGCATGGTAGAGGTGGTTCTCCACCTCCTAGCAGGCAGGAAGCAGTAACAGGAAGGGGCTAGAACAAGATGGAGTCCCCAAGGACATGCATGTCTGCCAACCAGACTCTACCTCCCAACGGCCTATTCAGATGTGAATCCATGGATGAATTCTACCTCTCAGTCATCTCTCACCAAATCTAAGTTCACCATCAAGACTGACCACACCACAAAATTCCACTGTGACCTTAGCAGTTATTTACAATATGAATGTTAATAAATCTACTTATCATACTTTACGTTGCAACACACCAATTATTTAAAACCTGCAGGGACAGGGCTGGGATTTAGATTTCAACCTGGAGGGTTGAATAATATTCCTTCCAACTGGCATGAGTCCTCTTCATTGTTGGGATTATAAATACTCAAACATTATCTGAGAGGAGGAAGAAGAAGCAGGCAATGGGGGCTCATTTTGGAGGGATTGATGGCTCAGGATCTGAGGCAAATGTCTAAATATCATAAAGACTGGCTGGGAGGGAGACTGGACAGAGTAGTCTGAATGAGAGTCACAGAACAAGGGAACAAGAATGCATTGGAGCCTGGCATCAGTTAACGGTGGGACTCATATGTGACTGTGTGAATTCTTGGAAGAGACATCTGGGAAGTCTAATATGATGTCACCTCACATGAAGCTCAGAAAGAACACAACACAGACTCTTAAAATCACAAGCTAACTCTGAGCTGCTACTGCACGGAAAGTGTCTAGGTCAAGACTTAGAGGAAAGAGTGGGGCCTTTGGCCTCAACCATTGGTTTCTTCATCTCTACAAACCTTAAGACAGAATTGTCTTCACACAGCAACTGGCTCAGAGTAAACTCTTGCTGGTCATCCACAGTTGGTGTTGAGCAGGGCCCACCCACCATGACATTGAAGGAAGTTCAAGTTCTGTGATTACCAGAGGCTAGAGCTAACTCAAGGGTACTTGTACAACTCCATATCCGTGGGTGGCCCAGTTTGAAGCACTGTAGAATCCAAATAACCAAAGGCATGCTGCTCTACACTTCTATGTCACTTAGCCTTTGCTAAAATGGAGCTAAGTTCATGGTGAACATAAACTCTTTGTTCACGGGCCCATCAAATTACTCTTCTTCAACTCTCTTTCCATTTATGACCAGGTCATTATCCACAAGGCTTTTGTGGTCTCTCTCCCTCCGTGGAACTTTGATTTTCTGCTCACACAAGTAGGTCTATGTTTTCCCAGAAGGGACTCTCACGGCCTATTGCTTCTTTCTCTGTTGTTTGTTTCCTTGAGACAGGGTCTTATGTGGCCAAGGCTAGCCTCCAAATGACTGTGTAGCTGAGGATGGCCTTGAACTCTGAATCTCCTGCCTCTGTGTCCTGAGGGCTGGGATGCTAGGCATGTGCTACCACACCTGAAACACTGGGAATGGAATCCAGGGCTTTACACTTGTTGGGCAATCTCGGTACCAGCTGAGATATGTCCCACCCCTTCCCTCTGTTGTTTGATGTTCTGGTGACCCGGTTCTACACCTGAGCCTCGGTGGCAAGAAACGAGTCCTTACTGAATGAGCAACGAGAGAGATCACTCAGAGACATTGAAAGATGGGAGTTAATCCAACTGACGTTCATTTGTGCCAGGCAGTAGCCTAGGCGGGGATCTAGTTGCCTCTGCTTTTAGTAACTCCCCATCAGCTCCTCCAAACCACTTCCCAAGATGAAGATCATAGGGACCCCCAGATCAGATGTACAGCCCTCCAAAAGACTGTCCAGCACCCCACTACTGGATGGTGGGGCTCCATCCTGGCTGTCAGTGGATTCCAGCCTCTCCCCTTCTCCCTAGCATCTTGGGAAATGAAGACACTGAGCCAACAGTGGTCTGGGCAGAGCCAGCAAGAGCTACAGTAATTTATCACTAGCTTCCGATCCCGTTCATCCTTGCTGACCTGTAAAATCCACACTGAGCTCAGGGCTGAATCTTCTGTATCTAGCTTTGATTTAGACCCCAGGAAAGATCCCTGAGGCCTAGGGTTGGCAAACCGCTGATGTCCTTGACATTGGGGTCTAAGGAGTGCTGGAGAGTAGAGGAATCAGGCTTGCCTCACCTACTAGGTGTAGATTCAAGGGTCCACAGAATTTCCAGGCCCCAGAAGTCTCCACTTGGCAGTCTGTTGTATTTGGAATAATTGGAACCAAATACTCTTCTCTGATATGTCCCAGGTATTCCGATCTGGTGTATTCTCTTCTGTATGCCAAGCACCAAATTCGGTATGTGAGCACTGGATAAATACCTGCTAGCCTTGTCTTGTGTGATCCAGCTTTTATGACCTACCTTCAGACATACACAAGAAGTATGAGGATCGCCTCTGCAAGGGGACCAAGCAGAGTGTACACTCCACCCTATCTGTGTCTCCATAACAGAAGACCACAGGCTGGATACATTATAAAGAACAGATTCACAGCTATGAAGGCTGGGAAGTCCAAGTCTGCATGGCATACTGTTCCATAGTGGGAGGTGGGGGAGAGAGACAGAGAGACAGAGAAAGAGAAACACACACATACGAGAGAGACGAGAGAGAGAGAGAGAGAGAGAGAGAGAGAGAGAGAGAGAGAGAGAGAGAGAGAGAGAGAGAGAGAACCAAAACCAGGAATCTTCCAGGGCCCTTTTAACCAATCACAGTTTTTGCCCTCAGTAGGGGGCATTAGCAGCCTGGCTTTCTGTGTCAAGGCTCCCTGACATCAGTCAGCCATTTGGCTCTTATGATCATTTCTTTCCCCCTTGTTATTAACAAGGCAATCAGTAGCATTAACACCCCACACACTGTGAGCACCGTCCACACAGGCCATGTGAACTCCCTCCTTCCTCCTCCTCCTGGCTCTCTGCCTCATCTTCTAGCTCAGGATAAACTGAGCTCAGGAGACCTGTAATGGTTTGAATAGGAATGGCCCTCATAGACTCATATATGTGAATGCTTAGCCATAAGGAGTGGCACTATTAGGAGGTGTGGCCTTGTTGGAGTGGGTGTGGCCTTGTTGGAGTGGGTGTGGCCTTGTTGGAGTGGGTGTGGCCTTGTTAGAGTGGGTGTGGCCTTGTTGGAGTAGGTGTGTTACTGTGGAGTTGGGCTTTGAGGTCTCCTATTCTCATGCTATGCCCAGTGAGTGTGGCTCACAGTGTCTTTCTGCCTTCATATCAAGATGTAGAATTCTCAGCTCCTCCAGCACCATGTCTGCTTTCAAGCTACCATGATCCTTGCCATGATGATAACAGACTAAACCTCTGAAACTGTGAGCCGGCCCCAATTAAATGTTATCCTTTATAAGAGTTGCCATGGTCCTGGAGTCTCTTCACAGCAATAGAACACTAAGACACGACCCAAGTTCTATGTGCCAGTCACTGGTAGAACAGACAACTTTTAAGGTGTCGCTGGCCTTCTATGACCTTGGCATCGTCTCTATGAAAGAGCTAAGCGTAGACATATGGTGTGTAGGCAGGAGAGGGGCATGCCCAGTTTGTCCAGGATCACCTGCAAAGCCATCTAAGAGCAGGACTCCGATAGCTTTGAGTCTATTTGTCTCAGACAGAGATGAGGACCAGTGGGTCATTCAGCACTGAGATGGGCACAAGAGCCCACATAATAGCAACCCACATCAGCCCTGAACGTTTTGCTGAACGGGGTGATGTAAGATGGGAGTGAGCTATCGATTTAAGGCTTACTGGGGATATCTGGCCTCATAGGATTTAGATCCAACAGTAAGAAACCTCTTATGCTATGCTAAGTGAAACAGAGGCTTTGCCCTGAAGTTGAGGATATCTCCAGTGTCTTCACCTGTAGTACCATAAGCAAGAGAGCAGCTCTGGTAATTCTATTCTGAAGCTCTGACAACTGCAAAATGTCTCCCAGCAACTTTTATCTTAGTGCCTATATGTATATGTGTATGTGTATATTATATGTATATATGTACATTTATATATGTACATTTATATATGTATATGTGTATATGGCTTCCCAGACTCCTGCTGCATTGTCCTGAGTCTTGGGCATCTATGTTCTGAGTATAAGACAAATAGGTCTAAGTAAGAAGCAACCAGTGGCTAGGAAAATGACTCAGTTAGTGACGGGCTTGCTGCACACCCAGAGAAGCCTGAGGTTTGAACCCTGGAAATACACTAAGGGGTGAAAAAAAGAACAGATGTGGTGTACATGCGTATAATCACAGTGCAGAGGTGGTGTCAGATAGATCTATAAAGCTTGCGGGCCGGGTAGCCTAGAGCCAAAGATAGACTCCGTCTCAAAAAACAAAAAAACAAAAACAAAAGGGTGGGTCCTGAGGAGGCTACTTACGCACGCATGCGCGTGCGCACGCGCCAAGAAAAAAGAAAAAGGCAGCCAGCAAAGGTGTCTGGAAGGAAAGTAGCCTGGCTTTAAAATTTCGAAGGGGTCTCTGGGCCATCACAACTTTTATCCATAAATGTTTATGCCATCGGTTTGCCGTGAATGTCCCCAAGGTCTCCTGTGCGTCTTGACAAGTGGCCAAGCCTAGGGCCTCGCTCTGAAACAGCCCGGTTGCTCTGCTCACCGACACTTTCACAAACAGCACTGACCTTTGTCAAGGACATAAGAGTCTCCGATACTCCCATCAAATTTTATCTCCCAGTGGAACTGCCCGTGGCCGAGAGATAGGAACAGCCCCACTGAATTGCTTTGATGGAGCTGATTGTGGGCCTTAGATTGCCTGGCTTTTCTGAAAGTTATGTTACAGCTCAGAGCTGAAATCTGTCTTCCTGTCGCCCTAACATTCAGGAGGGTCAAACTTCTCCCCTTCAGGGTCACCCTGGAATACCATGGAAACCCTCGTGTTCTAGAAGCATCCATAAACAGCTGTGGGAGGTCACAGACCCTTTTAAGAATCCTATGCCAAAAAGCGGGGGGGGG
>NW_021604612.1:4835272-4861078 GCF_004785775.1 Grammomys surdaster
GGGAAGGGGAGGGGGAAGGAGAGGGGGAGGGGGAGGGAGGGGAAGGGGGAGGGAGGAGAGGGAGGGAGGGAGGAAGGAGAGAGAGAGAGACAGAGACAGAGACAGAGACAGAGACAGAGGCAGAGACAGAGACAGAGAGAGACAGAAATATCTTTTGTATAACATGTTGGGAATAACCCCAGGACAATGGGAGATACCTGAAAACTCTGTATTCAACATGGGCCAGCAAGATGGTTTAGTGGGTCAAGGAGCCTGCTGCTAAACCTAGGACCTGAGTTCAATCCCAGGAACCCACATGGTGAAAGGAGAGAACCAACCACAAATGTGGTCCTTTGACTTCCAAATGTTTGGTACATGTGCACTCACGCACATGCACACACACACAGACATACACACACACACCACAACACAACACATACAACACACACACTAAACAAACAAACCAATGATATTTTAATTAATAACCTGTTAAGTATTTATTATATACCACCAACCCTGCCAAGACTCTACATCCGATCAGGGTCATAAAAAATACCCAAACTGTAACTCAACTCTTAGGTATCATTTGACCCCCATTTTACACAGAAGGCAACTGAGGGTCCTTAGAGTGCCACTTACAGATACTGAGACCTGACTCAGAAGTCAAGTCAGCTAACACACGGATGCATACTCACAACCATCGTGAACTAGACCTGTTATTTGCTGTCCTTTCCTTCTCCTTTGTCTGTGAGTATTGGGAACTGCCCCGCTTTGTTTTCGAATTGCTGCAATAAATATTATGACCGAGAGGAACTTGGGGAGGAAATAATTTATTTCATCCCCCAGCTTAACAGTCTATCATAAAGGAAAGCAGGGCAGAAGTAGATGCAGAGGCCATGGAGGGACGCTGCTTACTGGTTTGCTCAGCCTGCTTTCTTAAATACCCGAGGACCATTTGCCTAGAGGTGTCACCTCCCATGATGGGCTGATCCCCTTTACACCCATCATTAATGAAGAACATGCCCACAGGCCAATCGGGTCATGGCATCTTCTCAATTAAGGTTCCATCTCTCCAGATGACCTGAGCTTGCGTCAAGTGGACTTAAAACTACCCAGCAGGGTGCCTAACTGGGGCAAACTTCAGCTGTAGGTGGTGTTTACAGAATCCACAGGCAAGGCATGATCTGGGTCACAGGTATTCCCCTGCAGTTAGATGAACTTACTTAGCAAGTTGCTGTAGGAAGCAATCCGCCTGGGAAGGGGATAGCTGTCTTCTCCCAAGCCATTCCTGAAGCCCTAACCACTAGGCGACTGCATTTGCTGACACAGCCTTCAAGGAGATACCAAAGATGAACTGAGGAATGGAGCCCTCATTTACCATAGAGTGGACACCTAAAAAAGTGGGGGGGGGGATAAATGGGGACACAGATGGCACAGTGACTGAAGTGCCTAACAAACACATGAGGACCACCACAGCACCACAGCACCACAGCACTGGAGTAAAGGCAGGGTGCAGCGGCTTGCCCTGTAACCACAGCCTTAAGGAGCCATGAAGATAGGCCGAGAGCACTCACTGGACAGCTGGTCTAGCAGAAACAGTGAGTTCCTGGTTCCCTGAGAGACACTGTCTCAGAAGAAGAAAAAAGTAGAGAAGCGATAGAGAAATACATCCTGCATCAACCTCTGGACTCTGTGCATACATGGGTGAATCTCGAAACATGCACATACGTGCTCACACGCATGCGAAAAAACACACGTGCACAGATGTACACACAAATACCCAGTGGACAACAGAAGAAGATACTTGATATCAATCTCTAACATGCACACACGTGTACACACACATGCGTACACACATGCACACACACATGCACAGACATATATACATTCATCTCACAACAAGAGACACAGAGATCTGCCCCCACAATATGAGAATCCAGCAGGAATAAATATACCCTCAAGGTGGGAGGGAAGCCGGCACCAGGGACCAAACCCAGCAGGGCCCTTGAGCTTAGACACGGCCCCAGCAAGGAGAGAAAATAAACTGTTGTTGAAGGAGTGTCTTCTGGTTGTCATGGCAACTGTACATGCCATCTAAGTTTTCCTTGCCACCCCTTCCTCTTTCTCCTCTCAGCACAAAAAGCAAATCAGTGCAGGGGACACCTAGAACCTGGGTTTTCCTAATGTGGTAGACACCAAGGGGGTCATGAACCAGATGTGCAAACGCTGAGGTTTCAAACACCATCGGTGCCCAGGAGGGCCAGGCAGGGAACAAGTGGAGAAGCGGGTGCTGAGAGTCCAAGTTGACGATCAATACTCAACTTCAGCACCTTGTCATGGAGGCAGCAAGCCACTGTTAGCAGCCGGTGCCCTTTGCTTTAAAAGAAAGAAGGGACTGGAGAGATGGCTCAGTGGCCAAGAGCACTCACTGCTTTCCCAAAGGTTCTGTGTTCAATTCTCAGCACCCACATAGCAGCTCAGAACTGTCTGATGCCATCTTCTCATGTGCAGATTTACATACGGACCAAGTATATATATATATCTTAAAATAAATGAATGACTGGTATAATCTGTATCTTCAGGTGGAATCACAGATTTTTAAAACACTGAGAACTTGTATAGTCCAGATAAAGCCTGCAGATGGGCTGTTTCCAGACTGTGGTTGACTGTTGTCAAATAATGTGCAAGAGCCACTTAGGACCTAGCACAGAAAGAGATGAGCAAAGAGGACACATACTGCAGAACCACAGAGCTAAGTTCGAGTCCTAGGACTACCACTTAATTGCTGTGTCACTGAACAGGCTGCAGACCCTCTCTGATCAGCCTAAGGTTAACATTTCAACCTTGTTGTTTCCAGTGTCTTATTGGCACAAACGACAATCCCATAATTCCGCATGTGTCATCTTATATGTAGACATACTTCATTTTTAATTATCCGCATGCTGGTGTATGTACATGCACATGCAGGTGCCCCTGGAGGCCAGAAGGGGGCGCTAGATCCCCTGGAGCTAGAGCTACATACAGGTAGTCGTGAGATTCTTGATGTAGGTCCTGGAAACTAAACTTGGGTCCTGGGAAGAGCAGCAAGTGCTCTTAATCTCTGCATTCCCCATGTCTACTGTGCAAGTTTATCTGTAAACAAAGTCCCTAATGGGTTAGTACAGCCTGCTTTCTCAAGAGTACACAGAGACGGAGTTTGGATTACAAATGTTTCTTAGGTAAATATGTCCACACACAATCCTGTGTGAGAGTCCGCACAGCAACCCAATTAAATGTACACAGCCAAAACATCCATCCATTTAGGAAGATATAGGTAAAACGTGGTACATTCATCCTGGAGAATAGTACTCAGAAATAAAAAATTAAGAAAAAAATGGATCAGCTATGGATACTTGCTATGACATGGATGGACACTAAAGACAGCTTGCTGAGGAAAATCAGCCAGTCAGCCTGGGCATGGAGCTCAGCTGGCAGAGTGCTTGCCTAGCATGCATGCGACCCTGGGTTCAGTCCCAGAACCATGTAAGACAGGAGTAGTGTGAGGCGTGTATCTGTAACCTTAGCACTTGGGACGTGGAAGCAGGAGACTGAAGTTAAAGGTCATCCTCAGGTACATAGGAAGTTCTAGGCTAGCCTTGGCTACATCAGTCTCTGTCTTTAAAAAAAAAAATTAAAATAAAAGTAAATGTAGCAGATGTGCAGCTTGTTCTTCATGTGGGTCCCAAACAACCGGAGCGGGGGCTATCCCAAAAGCTGTTGCCTATACCTGGGATATGTTCTTCTAGCTGGGCTGTCTTGTCTAGCCTCAGTGGGAGAGGAAGCTCCTAGCCTCACAGAGAGTTGAAGTGTCAGGGTGGTGGTGGGGATACTCAGAGGGGGCCCCACATGCTCAGAGAAAGGGGAGATGGGAGAAGGATTGTGGGAGGGGGTGAGCGGGAGGGAGGCAGTGAGCAGAATGTGAAGTGAATAAGTAAAAAAAAAAATAAATTAAAAAATATAGAGAGAAAAGGAGTAAACACACACACACACACCCAGCATGGAGTACACTGAAAACTGTTGTGACCATATCCCACAGTACATAAGTACAAATTACATACTATATAAGTAGAGCTGTTGCTAAAGCATCGATGATGATGATGGGGAAGAGGAGGTGGAGGGGGAGGAAGGAGAGGAAGAGGAGGGGGAGGAGGGGGAGGAGAAGGAGGAGGAGGGGGAGGAGGGGGAGGAGAAGGAGGAGGAGGAGGGGGAGGAGAAAGAGGAGGAGGGGAGGGGGAAGGAGGAGGAGGGGGGAGGAGAAGGAGGAGGGGGAAGGAGAAGGAGGAGGAGGGGGAGGAGGGATGAGAAGGAGGAGGAGGAGGGGAGGGAGAAGGAGGAGGAGGGGGAGGAGAAGGAGGAGGAGGGGGAAGGAGAAGGAGGAGGAGGGGAGGGGGAGGAGAAGGAGGAGGAGGGGGAGGAGAAGGAGGAGGGGGGAGGAGGAGGAGGGGAAGGAGAAAGAGGAGGAGGAGAGGGGGATGAGAAGGAGGAGGAGGAGGGGGAAGGAGAAGGAGGAGGAGGGGGAGGAGAAGGAGGAGGAGGAGGGGGAAGGAGAATGAGGAAGAGGGAGAGGAGAAGGAGGAGGAGGAGTAAGTATGATTGAACACAGAATAAGGTCAAAATGGCAATACTAGATTGGGAATGTGACAGGTAGCCTGTTAGGAGAGGGCTTGCAGGTACAAAGCCCTGGGTTCCACCCCTGTCAGTATCACCTGGCTCTGCCTCTGTGGTTCATGCCTGTGACATCAGCATTTCAGAGGTGGAGACAGGAGGATCAGGAGTTCAAGGTCATCCTCCGCTTCAGTTCCAGGTCAGTTTCAGCTCCCTCTTAGGCTAGAGATCCTGTCTCAAAACAAAACAAACAAAAAATAAAACACAAGTCCAACGGTGTCGGTGGTAGGCGGAGCCAAAAACGTGAAGCCCCTCCCTCTGTCTTACTCTGGCCAATTCATAGCAAATTCCCAGGAAGCCTTAGCCTTGGGGAAGGCGTGTCTCTGCAGCTGTCACAGACGCTGACAGTTGGAAGCCATCTGCTGACCACACTCCCCACGGCTGGGCAGTAAGCCCACCCAGGAGGAGGGAATGTAAAAGCCTATTTCCATGTCTACCTCGCCAAGTCAAAAGGCAAACGCGGCTAAGCTGGACAGTTACGGCCACAGCCTGCCACTGTGGCTGACACTGAAGGACTCCCAATTGCTGGTGATATTTGTGTATCTGGCACGGGAGACACACAGGACATCAGGAGGAGACACACTGCAGAGACCACAGGAAGGAAGACTTAAAACGTCTCTCGACAGTCTTTTCCCTTTCTCCTGTACGGATCACAGAGCCCAGCAGGGTAGTGTTGTTTTCCATACAACACTGACATGATGTAAGCTGGGCTTTAGAATACTTGGCCTGGTGACAGCAGGCAAGATGGATTGGAAAGGGGAGACCCAGAAGACAGGCAGACTAATTAGCAGATTATTGGAGCCAGCCAACCGTGAGATGGGAGGGTGGTGGTTTCTGTAGAAATGCAAGGGGAGAGGGAAAAGAGGCTTGTGTGCACCTGCGGGAGCAGGTACTGCAAATGGTGGATGGAGGGGACTGGAGCCAAGGGCGTCGCTCTGCTCCTTCCCACACAGTGGGAGTGGCTTTGTGTTGGCAGAACACAAGGGCCTTGTATAAAAGATTGAGGGTGCGGGATGAGTGGGCAGTTACGAGCACTTCCTGCTCTTGCAGATGAGTTCCCAGCACCCAGATTGGGCAGCTCACAACCAGCTGGGTCCAGCTCCCGGTGATCAGGGCTCCTATTCTAGCCTCCAAGGGCTTTTTTAAAAAAAGACTCAAAGGGGTAACAGTGTGCTTTGCCCATGGCTTCTGAGGGTTCTATTTGTGTTCTCCGGGCCCTGCATATAGGGACAGAGGATCACAGCGGCGGGAGCATGTGATCTAGGCAGTCCTTTCTTTCCCGATGGACAGGAAGTAGAGAAAAGATAGACAAGAAGTGGCTCTATGCAAAATACCACTAATGGCCGGCCTTCAGTGAGCCTACTTCCGCCAGGGAGGGCCTGACGGCCTAAGTTTCCCAACACTTCCCACAGTGACTCCAGCAGCCGTGCCCAAGCTTTCAAACACATGAGCCCATGGGGGACGTTTCTGTTCCAGTCTACTGACTGTGACACCAGCCTCTTAATCACCTTCTCTGTGTAAATTTACTCCTATTCCTCCCCCCCAGTCACCTCCAGCATCTCCTAGAGAGTGTGGCTCCTCCTTCGGTGTTCCTACCACCCAGTCTCCTTAGAACAGAGAGGAGATTGTGTAGCGACACAGGGACATCTGACACGATCACACGCTTCCTACGTGTGAATAACCAGCTCCAACCCAGCAACCCCCCGACCCCACAGCCTGTAGAACACCTGCCGTCGCTGCCCATACCCCATTGCATATTCCTGGTATTTTAATGCCCCAAAGTCATTCCTGCTTTTCCTTTGTGTAACTCACCTATCATCACATAGTTTTTTGAGTCAAAATTCAAGCCCAGCCCTCCCAAGGGCACAGGGACTGGCTAAGTGGGATGATGGCTGGAAGACATCTGTCATAGGGCCGAGAAGCAGAGATGCTCTAAGGAGGGACTGTGGAAAGCAATGGAACCCACCTCCTTGGTCTCTTTCTTGTGGCTGCTCCCTGACTCCAAGACTATAGAATAGGATTGATCATTAACTAGTAATTAAACCACTGATTTTATTAAGTCACAGGTAACATAATTTGCTCAAAGAACCCAACTGTTGGCAATATTTCTCTTTATGTGCATGTGATCCCATTTGTCCCCCTTAAAGGTAAGGGCTGGGCGAATCCATCTGAATGCTGTTGAGTTTTCCCTACATGGCCATGTCTAATGGTACCTTGTTCTACACTGTTTCTGTGTAGCCTGGTGATGGGAACACCAACTGCCTTAGTTAGCGTTTTACTGCTGTGAACAGACACCATGACCAAAGCAACTCTTATAAGAACATTTAATTGGGGCTGGCTTACAGGTTCAGAGGTTCAGTCCATTATCATCAAGGTGGGAACATGGCAGCATCCAGGCAGGCATAGTGCAGGAGGAGCTGAGAGTTCTATAACTTCATCTGAAGGCTGCTAGGAGAAGACTGGCTTCCAGGGAGCTAGGAGGAGCGTCTTAAAGCCCACACCCACAGTGACACACCTCCTCCAACAAGACCACACCTCCTCCAACAAAGCCACACCTCCTCCAACAAGGCCACACCCACAACGACACACCCATTCTAACAAGGCCACAGCCACTCCATCAGGTCCACCCCTCCTAATAGTGTCACTCCCTGGGCCAAGCATATACAAACTATTAACACCAAGTGATAGGTCCTTCCATCTCTTCTCAGTAGCTGAGTTTTATAAGTTTAAAGCTTGGCTCTCTGGCTCCATTGTGAGTGGGTACCTTGGGGACTGACACCCCTCTGTAACTTGTCTCCTTATTCTCCAACCAACATGATGGGTCACTTTCCCATCATACCATTCTCTGAGGCTGTGTCCTAGGGGTCTCCTCGATCTAGCCACCACAGAGACATTTGCGATCTAATGAGGCTCTGAGCTCACTGCCTCTGGGGCCATCAGCAACACTTCTTGGCTTCTACAGTCAAGATCAAGGCCGCACCCACTTGGGACTACAATGACAGGCAGAGAAGGCTACGCTGAGGTTCACCTTTGAAGCTCACTGGCTTCAGTCCATCTGTCCATCTCTAGCCTATCAGGGGAGCCTCCCTAATCAGATTTCAGGGGCTTTAAGACCATGTCAAGGAGCTTCAGTGTGCTGACTGAATGTTGCTAAGCAGCACAATAGCTGCTCACTGGTATGGAGACCTGGGTTTTACCGCCATGTAACTAATAAGGCTATTAACACAAACCGGGCCTGCCGCCCGCGCTTAGGACGCCATAAATCTCTCTTCCCACTGGAAGGATTTACAGTGTGGCGCACTCAGAGGCCACTGCCGCTTGCTGTGTTCTGCTTTCAAGACTTGGCAAGGAGAGGCAGGGTCCAATAAAGGGAATGCAGTTCCCAGAAAGGAGGGAGAGGCCTAAGCTGGGCCTGGTCTCTGCTCCTGTTCCTGCTGTCAGCTTACGGCTCTGACCACTGCCATGGGCAGATTGAAATTTTATGATCCTGATCTTGTAGCACCTGTTTATGTCCCGTTTGTAGAATGGGTGCCTCGTGCCAGGCTCTTCACAAATGGAGTTGTTATCAACCTCCTGGCATCTTTTTGGAGGGAAGAACACATTACACCTCTGTGTGTGTGTGTGTGTGTGTGTGTGTGTGTATCCATTCATGTATGTATGTGCCCCATGCCTGTGTGTGCACAAGGGTGCTCGTGTGTTCCTGTTTGCCTGTGTATCCATATGTGTAAGTGTATGCACATGTGAATATGTGTTCATGTGTGAACATGTCTGTGTACATGGTGTGCATGCAAGTCTGTATTTATGCATGTGTGCACGTGTCTTAGTTAGGGTTTTACTGCTGTGAACAGACACCATGACCAAGACAACTCTTATAAGGATGACATTTAAGTGGGGCTGGCTTACAGGTTCAGAGGTTCAGTCCATTATCATCAAGGCAGGAACATGGCAGCATCCAGGCAGGCATGGTGCAGGAGGAGCTGAGAGTTCTACATCTTCATCTGAAGGCAGCTAGCAGAAGACTGGCTTCCAGGCAGCTAGGACGGTGGTCTTATAGCCCATGCCCACAGTGACAGGCCTATTCCAACAGGACTGCACCCACTCCAACAGGGCCACACCTACTCCAACAGGGCCACACCTACTCCAACAGGGCCACACCCTCTAATAGTGCCACTCCTTGGGCCCAGCATATACAAACCATCATAGTATGCATATGGCTGTATTGTGTACATACATATGTCCATGTATGATGCACCCCGTGTATATGTGTGCACTCGTTCATGTGTGCATGCATGTAAGCACGTGTTCCCACTGGATATTGCTCTGATCTCACAGCTTGCCTGAACTAGAGAATTTAACTGTGACATTCCCAAACTCAGTCACTTCCCCATTCTTATTTTTCTCATTGATCTTAAGTTAAACATGTCCGGTTTAGGTTTCCTCACTCTTTCGGGAGCTGTGAGCTCCGCTAGGGGATTAAACCAATGGGAGGGTCTGACAGGCTCTTGCTTCCATCCACTGAGCTGTAACCCAGACCGTGGCTCTGCCCTCCCTCCTCAGAGCTGCTCTCTCTGTAGTGAGACACACCCTGTCTGTTGTCCTCTACCTGACGCTCCAGGGTCAGCTTTGCTGACTCCAGCCTCCTTCCCTCCTTCCTGTCCCATAATCCCCAGGTCCTATTTAGAGGCTGAGGGCCATGACACCCCAAAACCATTGGAAACACTATCTCTCTATATGTATGTGTCTGTCCATCTGTGCATCCATGCAAACATGTGTGTCTGCTGTGTATACATGTGTGTATTCATGTATATGTACATATGTGAACATGTATGTGTGTGCGCACACACTCATGTGCCTACTGTATCTCCACCTCTGCCTGTCTGAACATATCATTCCTAGAGTCCCGCCTCTGCTCAACCCCCTATGCCTTGCTCCACCCCCTCTATGCCTATGCTCCACCCCCTCTATGCCTATGCTCCACCCCCTCTATGCCTATGCTCCACCCCCTCTATGCCTATGCCCCACCCCCCTCTATGCCTATGCCCCACCCGCCTCTATGCCTATGCTCCACCCCCTCTATGCCTATGCTCCACCCCCTGGTACCCCACAGTGCACTGCTTTCCCTGTGTCTTCTACTGGGACTTTCTCTAAGCACTTTACAAGATGTGTGACTCCGCTCTCCACCCCTGCGACAAAATAAAATAAAACTGGAGAAAATCGACTTGAAAGAAGAAAGATGTGATTGGCGCGTGGTGTCAGGGGTGTCACGCGGCCTCACTCGCTGTTTCCGGGCTGGAGTGAGACAGAGCATCATGGTGAGAAGTGTGCGGTAGAGCGGGGCTGCTCAACTCCTGGTGTGGGGGAGGGAGGGGAGGGGAGAATGGGAGAGTGTTGGGGAGGACAGGGGAGTGTGGAGAAGAGCAAGGAAGGACGGAGCCCATCCTAAGTGACCTTCTTCCTTCAACTAGGCCTGTCTCCTAAAGCTTCGTCCCAAGTTTCTGCTGAGCTATGAATCTGTCAAGAGATTTACTTGTTGGTGAAGTCAGACTCCTCGTGGTGTAGCCGCCTCCCGTGTCTAAGCATTACTGCTCTGGGGTCCCAGCCTTCGGTCTGTAACCCTTTCAACCCCAAACCATAAAGAAGCCGAGCTTCCTCTACTCCCGCAATGGCTCTACTATGATACAGAGTCATCCCTACCACACATGTCTAAAAGCTTAGTAATCCCTGACTAAGAGTGCACAGTAGGACGGTTAAGTTCTACATCAACCTGACTCGGCTAAGTCATGCCCAGATACCTGGCAAAGCACTGTTTCTTAGTATGGCTATGGGAACATTTCCTAAAGATATTAGAATTCCCCTGTTTTTAAAATTTAGTTTTCACTGATAACATAAAAAAAAAATTGCATGTACTACATGTGACATTACCATGAATGTTCAAATCGGGGTAAACATACTGCCCATTTAAAGTATAATTTTTTTTTATGTAAAAAATGCTCAAATTCCGTTCTTCAAGTTCCTAGAAAGCTATGGGGTTTATTATAATTATCGGTGGCCACCAGAATTTCTTTACTAACTCTAACTTAGTCCCTGCTGGTGAATTCTTACCCGTCCTTCCGGCATTTTTGACTCTCAGAATTCACTTAACAAATGACCTCCAATTCGTAACGCATTGTCACAAGTTACAAGCATCAATCCTTTTCCATGGCTGCGTAGTATTCCAAGGGTATCTATCTACCACATTTTCATCCAGCACTTGATGGACACTTGAGACTATTTCCCCCCTGAGATTAACATTTGAATCAGTAAACTGAACATAGGGTGTCCTCCCTCACTTACATGGGTAGACATCATCCAATCCGTTGTGACCCAAATAGGATAAACAGGCAAAGGAAGGACAGATTTGTGCGCTTTAACTGGTCTGAGTTGACCAATCTTTTCCTGGCCTTGTATTTAAAATTCCACTTTCTCACCTCTTTCGACATCGATGGAATTCCTTCACCATCTTTCTCGGCTCATCCAGCTTGCTGGCGGCATATCCTGGGCTATCTCAGCTTCCACAGCCGGCAGGACCACTTAACCATATGCTCCTTCCTTTAGCCACACCCACAGCCCATCAGTTGTAGCCAGGCTAACGCACACGGGTGGTACGAGGAGAAGCCGGCTTTGAATTCAGTGTCAGCCCCAAACTAAGCATCCAAGCAGAGTTTACGGTGACCAGTGAACAACTTCCCATTCAACTGCAGAAATACGACCCTGCAGTCCTCAGTCCCATTTTATTTTATTAACTTAGAAAGAACTGGATCTCGATAAGGCATTCAAAGTTTTGTTAATTCTCTTCCCTCCCACGCCAGGAGCTGCCTTCCCATTTCCGGTATGCCCTTCTGCCCCGCCCCTTCTTCCCATGTGACTTTCTGCCCCGCCCCTCTTATTACCGCTTGTCTCGTAATCTCCAATCAACCTGTCTAAACCCACTCTAGGCCCCCGATTTACATACACACAAATATTCACTTAGCATCCACCCATGAGATCAGACATGTCATTTTTCCTTTCTGAGACTGGGGCGTCTCCCTTCCTCACTTCCCTGAAAATCTCATAATTATCAAGGAAACCGGGGTTCTAGGAATACAATCGCTTATCCAGAGAGAGCAGAGCCGCTAAGTTCAGAAAACGGAACTTGGATTCCGGTGTGCCTGAGCTCCTGAAGAAGCCGCCCAGCCTTGCCTTGAAGGCTCCAGCAGTGTGCATAGCATGGTCTGCTTACCCAGGCTCTTACCCAAAATGCTCTGCTGCCTCCGTGGTACTGCGCATGATGCCGCAGGCATCCCCTTAGCTGAGATCTTCGGGTGCATTGTTGATACAGACATCACTATCAGAAAATAGCTACAAAAAGGTCCAGGGTGCATTATAAACGTCAAAACCTACACTCAAGTCTTTACAAGGAATGGTGTCACGTTCACCTGCAGCCTTCCCGGCACCCTCTTAGCTCAGCCTGTCAGCCACCTTAGCTCAGGACCTATACCTACCACAGAAGACAGAAGCCACATGCCAGAGGAGGTCAAGACGCAGTTCAGTAGGAAAGGGCTCAGTGTCCGGCTTGGAGCTGGGAAGGAGATCTTAAGAGGAGAGGAGGTAGCACGTGAGGGTAATACCCAGTTCATAGCGCAGTTGCCTAGTATAGACAAAGCTCTAGGTCTGATTCCCTAGACCCCATAATCCAGATGTGGTGGCGCACACCTGCAATCCCAGCATTCTGGAAGTGGAGACTGGAGAATCAGAAGATTAAGATTATCCTCAGGTCCATAGGGAGTTCGAAGCCAATCTTGGGTACATGAGATTCAGTCTTGGAAAACTATTTTTAAATTACAATTTAATATAAATCTAATGGAAATCATTGCTGTTCCGTTTAGGGTGTAAAAATAAAATAAAATATCTATGCATTCAATATGGGGGATTTTTCCCTGAATATCTTTCTTCCAGATGGTCTCGGCTATGTCCACCAACACAGACCTTGTATATACATTAGCCTGTGTCCCCAGCATAAACTGCTGGAGAGAGATGAACTGTTGGGGCCTTGCACCTAGCTTTTTATTTACCTGGTTCAGTTCCTTCCTGGGAACTTACACGGATCTGCCGTCCCGCACGGCTGCCGCTTCGAGTTCACACCTCCACCCGCGTTCTCGTTTCTTTAATGTATCTTTCAATTTGAGAGATGAGAAACGGCGTCTCCGGGGTAGTTGGATTTGCAATTTTTACCACAAGCGAGGTTAAATCAATCATCTCTGTGGAGTGACTGCTCTGAGTTTAGAAGAGAGAAGGTAATTCGGGAGCAAGGGGGGACATGTGAAGCCATTTATCAACATGAGGTCCACGCAGCAGCAGAGGGCAGAAGCCCCGAGGGGCAGCTTGGGCTACATACAGCAGAGCACGTGCCAAGGTAGAGTTCAGAGGGAAAGAGCTCTGTATCTGTCCTCAAGCGGGAAGAGAGATGTCAGGAGGAGGTAGTTGGGAGCTCTGAGCAAGGGGGAGCTCCCCTGTGCATCTCTCCCCTCACGTGCTCTGCCTTAACCCCCTTTCCAGCTCCCAAAGCACCGCCCCCTCTTGCCCCCTGACCTTTGCACTTTCCATTTCCTCTGTCCCACCCCGCAGAGCCTCTTAACTTTTCAGGTCGTTTCTCTTCCCTCCGGAGGAGCCTCTCAGACACACTCGCGTTGCCCTGTGACATCTGCTTTCCCAGGTAATTAATTAACTGTCTGTAATTATCCATGTCCCCAGTCTGTAGGCTCTGGATAGAGCACTGCCTCTGAGAGAGCCCCGACTTACCTCTGGGCTCCCGCTGCCTCGTGTGCTGTCTGGGGTGGGACTCTGTGTGTCTCGCTTGCTAACTTGCATCAGGCTGGCGATACTGGGTCTGCAAACTGCTTTTCTCCATCGTCTGCTGGGTTTCTTCATGGATTCTGTCAACCGCTGGAAGAGGAAGATGCCCCAGACCTCAAAGGACAGAACGCGTGGAAAATGGCAAGGCTACAGAGAAAGGCTTCCTGTGAGACAGTCTGCGTTCTCCATCTCTCCCACCAAGAGGTTCAAGTCTCCAACCACCTTTGACACTCCTTATTGGCCATCTCCAAGGGAATCTCAGATGGATGTGACGCCTTCTTAGATCTAAGCCCTAATGCCACAGGCCCCTCTTCCTAGCTTCTCTCTGCTGTTCTTCCACACGTCCCCAAGGCAATGGGGGGTGGGTCAGTCACTACCAGCATCATCCAGTCATTAGGCCTCCGACAGCGCATGCTCAGTCATGGCATTTCCCCTATCCATCCATAACCTACATCTTCCTAGTTCTCTTCATCAGATCATCTCCGTTCAAATGCCTGCTTTGGTTTCTGCCCTTCCTCGCTGAACCCCGATGGCTCAGCGACACTCGATGAAATTCCATTCAAGCCCTAGAATGTTCCATGGTCAAGAACTGGTGCAAACAGCCTTTCTGGAACTGACAGTTGAGAGCCTCCTGTGTCCCTGACTTCATGGTGGGTCCTCGGGGCCCAGACAGGAATCAAACAGAATGAGCCAGGAGCATTCAGATCTTCTCTCAGAGAACAGGAACTCCGTCTCCCTCCCCATTGCTCTTCCTAAAGCAGAAGTCAAAGGTTTCTCCTGCCCTCTGCGATCTGTGGTGATTTTCAGTGGGTTTGTTTTAGTTCCCAGGGCAGAGCAATCCTCTCTTGCTCACAACTGAGTTGCCAAGAAGCTTGCCTTTTGTCCCTCCCCTAGATGGCGCTATAGAGCATTGTGACCTGTAAAGAGCCGTCCTCTGACCCGAGGGCCGTGACTACTCACGGCCACCCTCAAGAGAGAGCCTATTGGACCCTCACACTTTCCTACACCTCTAAGCTGTATGTAATTCCACTCGGACTGCAAGTCTGGGAGGTGACACCATGTATACAGCATTTGAAGGTTGACTAAAGAAGAGACTCCATCTAGATAGCAACAAGAAAGTCATTCATGCTCGGGTGAGACTTTTCAGAGACATATCCACTTGTGGGCCATCTATGCCCCGTGAGTAAATCTTCACCTATGATTTACAAGCCCGATGAACTCATTCATTTGCCAAGCTGGACCCTGGCAATTGTTTTTGGATCTGTTCTCCATGACCTATCGGGAAGGAACGCGGGAATTTGTTTGTTTACCCAGAAAAGGTTCACAGGAGGCAGCACCCGCTCTCCAGCCTCTCCGTCAGTCAAATGGTGTCTCTACAAATTGACAGGCCTCCCTTGGGTGGTACTCCCCCTCCCCTGACTACTTCAGGATCACCCATGAAGAAGATACCCCAAGGTGGGGGTGGGGGTGGTAAAGAACTTCCTAATTAGTTTTGGCATTATCAGCCTCAGCAGAGAAACCTTTAATAACGTAAAGGACGGCATACTCCTGCGTGGAACCTTCAAATTATCCCAGACAGCCAGCAGAATTTGAGCCAACGCGGGGTGTGACGAGGCAGGCTGGTAGGGGTGGGTGCAGGGAGAAGGCAGCCAGAAACCTAATTAGCCAGGGCTGCTCACACCAAGCGGCTCTGTTCCCGGCTGCCTCCTGACGCATGACATGTTGAAAAAGAAATCATTAGGGGGCCCTTGCACACAGCTCCTTGTTAGAAACGCATCCTCGACAGCCCTAATTGGAAGCGGAGAAGTGAGGAGGCAGAGCATGGGAGGAAAGAAGGAGGTGGGTGGGAGACGGTGGACTGTGGGTAACGCATACACAAAGCAGGCTGTGTCCTCTCTTTTTCCATTGAGGTGTGTGTGTGTGTGTGGGTGGGTGGGTGGGTGGGTGTGTAGTGCATGCATATGCGTATGCCTATGTGTGCAAGTGGAGGCTTGAAGTTGATGTTGGAAATCACCTTTTTTTTTTTTTTTTCCGCCACTTTAGTGAGGCAAGGTCTCTCAATCAAACCCAGAGCTCACAGATATGGCTAGTCTGCCTAGCCAGCTTGTTTAGGAGAACCTTTGTCTCCAACCTGAGGCTCAATTCCAGGATCAATTCCAGTCCTCAAGCTTGAACAGGAAGTGCTTTAACCACTGAACCATCTCCCCAGCCTCCCTCAAATGGGATGTTTTTAAAAGTTTTGTTTTGTTTTCATTTATGAGTCCGTATGTATATGCAGTCAGGTATGCAGGTGCCCTCAGCTGCCATGAGAGGGCGCTGGATCCGCTGTGACTACAATTATATAGGTGGTTGTGAGTTGCCATGTGGGTGTTGGGAGCCACACTCAGGTCCTCTGTAAGAACAGTGTTCTTAACCACGGAGTCATCCCTCCAACCTCCCAAATAAGGCATCTTTGCAGACGCTAAGGCTGATTCTATGGCTCCCCACTCTTGTCCACTCTACCTACTAGTAACCTACAAAGCACCAGTTTTCAAGGCAGCCTGGCATCCCCTGATGTAGGAAAACTGATTATGAAATACAGGCCAAGTTTTCATAGTATGATTAGAATTTATAAACTGGTTCAAAAAATACCAAAGTCTGACCATGTCTTCTCCCCCCGCCCCAAGCCCCCTCTTTCTTTATTCCTGTAAGGGAAAATCAATTACAATACATTCAAGTTGTCTCTCTCAGAGCATTCTCTGCCTGTGTACCCCAATATCTCATATTCAGCAGCAGAAGAGACTTGGAGGGTTCCTGGTTACAACCCAACCTTTTCCATTTCCCCAGTCTAGTCATGAAGGGCGTTCTTTCACAGGAAATATTCATTCCCCACCCTCTACCGCACACAGGAAAAGCTGTTTTGAATTTTGATGTCAATGTCAGCGGACTTCAGAGATAGAAAGACCTGGTTCCTGCTCTCTCCCTGAGCATGTGGACACTCCAAGACCAGCAACAAGACATTGACAAACCGTGAGCTCTGGTTCCCACTTTGAGGATACAGACAACAGCCATCAGTATGTCACCTCTGGACTCGGGCTGCTGCTGGGAAGCAGACCCCCTCATGTCTACATTATTAGTGATAAAAGACTGTCATGGAATCCGGGGAGCTAAAGGAGGTGGCCTAGGTAGTTTTATGTCAACTTGATACAAGCTAGGGTCATCTGGGAAGAAAGCTCTTCAACTGAGAAAAATATCTTCATTCATTTGGCCCAAAGGCAAGCCTGTGGTACATTTTCTTGATGGATGATTGATGTGGGAAGGCCCCACCCATTGTGTGTGTATGTATGTGCTGTCACCTCTGGGTAACTGGTCCTGAGTTCTATAAGAAAGCAAGCTGAGAAAACTATGGGGAGCAAGCCAGTAAGCAGCATCCCTCCATGGCCTCTGCATCAGCTCTTGCCTCCAGGTTCCTGCACTGACTTCCTGTCCTGACTTTCCTCAATGAGCTGTGACTCAGGATGGTATCCTTCCCTCCCCAGGTTGCTTTCAGTTATGGTCTTTATCCCAGCCACAGACAGCAAACAAGGATAGGATGGTGGGTCTTTCAGTAAGAGCTTTAAAACCCTGGCCTTAATGTTTCACATTGAAGATGTGTACCTGGCTTTTTGCTTTGCCTCTCAAAGATGTTCCCATGAGAGAACCCCCAAGAGCTGGCAAGTGGGTGGTGAGCTCTCTAGATTGTATGCATCGCCAACAGCTGCTCAGTCATGCTTGCAACAGAATTCCAATTTACTCTCTTAAGAGCTGAGCGTTTGTCCCTGTGAATGTTTGGGAGGCTAACCTTGGTTGACAGTTCTCAGGTACCAGCCACCTTGGATTCTTTGTGGGCGGGGGCACCTTGCTTTTAGGTACAGCATTTCCCATTGGCCTGGAACTCACTCAGGAGACTAGGCTGACTGGCCAGCAAGCTCCAGAGATCTGCTTGACTCTGCCTCCCCATTGCTGAGAGTATCAGGGCAAGCCACCACACCCAGCTCTTTTGCTTGAGCTCTGAAGATCAAACTCAGCTCCTGCTGCTTGGGCTTTACTGACTGAGTCATTTCCACACTTCAACGACTAAATATTTGAAGGTGAATTGTACCAAACTCCTCACCAAGGAAAGAAAACCAACCATAAATAACACCTTTGCCCTTGTCAGTGACTGAAGTAACATCGCCTGATATGATTCTAACCATGATGGAAAATCTGATGGAAATTTCTGGAAATGGATATCTTCATCTTCCAGAGTTGACATTGTCAAGACTGGTGCCTTGGTGCCTGGGGCTTCTTCAGTTGTGTCGGAAACAGAATGAAAGGGAATAAGACCCAAAAGCCAGCCCTTGAGATGCTGGAAGATCCAGAATCTCTGGGTCCTGAGATTCATTACAGAGCTGCCTCATCGAAAGGCATGTTGATACAGAGGAAAATTATGCCCCGATCCACGTTGGCTTTGTGAGAATTGTGCCTGTTATCTGTGCCAGCACACTGTTCCATGTTGGATCTGGCAGGAACAAAATCTTCCTGGTTTGGATGACAAATGGCATAGTCTCCTTGACTGGCAAAAAGTGTCCTCATTTTTTGAGCCATTTTGAGTTAGACTCACTCTCTGCATCCAAAATAGTCTAATTAGTCCAAGTTTAGAGAGAGGCAGGCAGGGCATATCAGTGCACATCTATCTACACAAGTGTATAGGAGGGGCTGAAGTTCAGAGTGAAGGCTTTGTGGAATTTCCAATTCCCTGTGCATTTTCCTCTTTGCTCCCTTGTAAACACTGTGACTATGGAAGCCCAAACCACATGAGAGAGAAAGGGAGAGGGGGAATGAAGCACACTAGAGAGAAATGAGCACTGTGATGGTTTGTATATGCTTAGCCCAGGGAGTGGCACTACTGGAGTAGGTGTGACCCTATTGGAGTGGGTGTGGCCATGTTGGAGTGGGTGTGCCCTTGTTAGAGTAGATGTGTCAATGTGGGTGAGGGCTATAAGACCCTCATCCTAGCTGCCTGGAAGCCAGTCTTTAACTAGCAGCCATCAAATGAAGGTGTAGAACTCTCAGCTTCTCCTGCACCATGCTTCCCTGGATGCTGCCGTGCTCCTGTCTTGATGAAAATGGACTGAACTTCTGAACCAATTAGGTGTCATCCTTCTAAGAGTTGCTTTGGTCACGGTGTCTGTTCATAGCAGTAGAACCCTAACTAAGACAAACACCAAAGTTAGAATCTAAGAACGTATCTCTTCCTAGATGCCTCATGAATCTTTAAGGTCAGCCCTTCCTTTGCCATTGTCGTTGTTCTTTTTAAAAATAATTCAAGATTTATTATTGAGACACACACACACACAGAGTGTGTGTTATGCATACAAAAATGCAGTGGTCAGCAGAAGCTAGAAGAGGGCATCCAGATCCCCTAGAGCTAGAATTACAGGCTCTGTGGACCACCTGATGGGGGTGCTCAGAACCAAACACAAGTCCTTTGAGAAATCTCTACTTGGTCCTAACATCTGATTCGTCTCTCCAGCTCCTTTCTGCCATCTTCGCAGGTATGTCTCCCCAGTCCCCACACACTGTGTTTCTGATACAACACAGTGACCAAGCAAGAAAAACTCTAGTTTTCTTGATGGACATGGCTCTTCACCTACACCAAAGTCATAAACCCTGTATCATCAAGTGAGCTGCCAAGGTCTCCCTCTCACACCCGCCTCTGTCTATTCTTCCTCCCATAATTCCCTAATAGCCTACATTTCAATAGCCTCTCCTCTTCCACTATGGTCAGCATGGTAGGGCTGGCATCATCAGGACACAGTGTGAGCAGCATGTGTGAAGCAAGGAAGGAGTTTATGCTTTGCTTATATACGACCCATTCATGGGGTGATTGTCAGCTGACAAGGTGCTTAGGACACACATGACAACCCGAGTGTGGATCCCAGCACCTAGCATGAAGCATCACCAGGGAGGCAGAGACAGAGGATCCCTGAAAATCAGACTAGCCAATCAGTGAGCTCCAAGTTCAGTGGGAGAAGCAGTTTTAAAGAAAAAAGATGAAGATCTGATAGAGGGAGAAAATAGCACCAATCTCTGGCCTTCACATGCACAGACCACACACACACATACATACGTCTACACATGTGTTGGCACCTTCACGCACATATATGCACACACATGCACATACACATACATGAACATGTATGCTTACAGAAGCATGTGTGTGCACACTCACGCATATGCATGAACATGCATGCATACAGAAGCACATGTGTGTGCACACTCTTGCACATACATGCACACACAAGAACACACATGCACACACATGCACATGTATGAACATGTATGCATACATCCACACGTGTGTGTGCACACTCATGCACACACAAGTACATACATGCACGCACATGCATGCATAATGCACTCATGAATCTCAACCACTGGAAGCAAAAGCAGCTTGAGATGTGCCACTTGCATCAATGTTGAGACAAATCATTTCTCGCTTTAACAATGTGTTACGCTGTTACCAAGGATCATCTAGATGATACTGACTGTGAAGAGATGGGGAAGCACAAATTAACAGCAGAAAGGAGTGCTTCACTATCAAGGTGTGTGTGTGTATGTGTGTGTGTGTGTGTATAAAATGCAGTGCCCATGGAGGCTAGAAGGGAGGGTACACAGGACCTATCAGAGCTGGAGGTACAGATGGTTATGAGCTGCCCAACACAGGGGTTGGGAATTGAACTCGGGTTTTTTGCTCTTAAGGCCTGGGACATCACATCTTTTCCATTTTAATGGCCCTACTGTGTGCACCCTTCTGTGCTACAGGGAATCACTGAGACAGTAAGTGAAAAGGGACTCCTGATAGGCACAAATGAGATGGCTTTCCGGTGGCAAGGGGACCCGATTAAGTCCTTAGAGGTGGCATTGGTGGTGGCGGTAATGGGTGCTGTCATGTGTGGTGGTGGCTGAGTGTAGTTTATCCTGTCATCAGCCCAATCCTGAGCCTTCAAAATGACAAGGCTAAATTCATACGCAGTGATGGTGGCGCTGGTGTTTACCAGGATTTTAAGATTATGTAACCATCTGCTCTCTCCGGCGATAGACTGAAGACAGAGAGGCAAGCTGTCATCACAGAAAGCCAGAAAGGGGAGAGGTAAAGAGACACGACAGAGAGCAAGCAAGAGTGACGATAGCAGGGGTGGGTGTGGGGAGTATGGTTGATGCCACGAGGGGCTCTTAGAACACCTGCCTCAGTGGACTCCACACTCTGAAGGCAATCATCTGCAGATCTACTTTGACCCTCTTGCTGCTTGTCTCACTAGCACAACAGTTCTCAACTTGAGGGTCGTGACCCCGATGGGGGGGGTCAAATGATCCTTTCACAGGGGTCACCGCAGACCATGAGAAAACACAGATATTTACATTATGGTTCATAACAGTAGCAAAATTACAGTTACGAAGTGGCAATGAAAATAATTTGTATGGTTGGGGGTCACCACAACATGACCTGAATTAAAGGGTCATGGCATTTGGAAGGTTGAGAACCACTGCTCTAGAATGTTTCTCCATCTTCCTATATGGGGGCAGGCAGGAAAAGAGCATGGTTTTTTATACCTGGAAAGCCAATTTGGAACAGCAGGATGGGTCAAGTCTACTATGAACAGCCCATTCTGGGATCTGCCTACTGGCTGCCCTTGGGGGCTTCCTCCTGGCTGGACATGCTGAATGGATGACATGTCACAGTTTCCCCAGAGGCTTATCTATGAGAGCCATCTGTGTGCTCACAGGTGGCTCTGAGAAAGGCAGGGTCTACCTTGATGAGCAATGCTTTGGAAGGGCTGGGAAAATGTCTATCAAGGGGTCAGAGTGCAACAGTCACTCACTAGATGGACATGTGGATGGTTGGCCCTGGACGCACTGTACTTTTCAAAGTTTCTAGGGTCAGACACCTGTAAAAAGAAACAGACTGGCCCTAGTGTAGTGGGTCGACCTGATGTTACTTGCATTCTAATGCTAATATTGGGTCCCCAAAACTGGTTGCCCCAGAGAGGAGAGATACCACACACAGAAGCTAAGTGATCCTGCCCCCAAGTTATTTCTGATTGGTAAATAAAGATGCCGATAGCCAATAGCTGGGCAGAAGAGACATGGGTTAAGGTTTAGGTTTCCTAGGCTTGGTGTCAGAGAAGAACCAAGAGGAGAAGGTACAGGAGAAAGAAAGAGCCTCCGTGGGTTAGGTGAGCCATAAAACTGTGGTCCTGGGCTGGCCAATTAGAGCTAAGAACAACCCAGATGAAATATAGTAAGTAATAACTCAGTGTTATTGATAAGAAAGTAGATTCTTTTTTTTAAAGATTTATTTATTTATTATATATGAATACACTGTAGCTGTCTTCAGACACACCAGAAGAGGGCATCAGATCTCATTACAGATGGTTGTGAGCCACCATGTGGTTGCTGGGATTTGAACTCAGGACCTCTGGAAGTGCAGTCAGTGCTCTTAACCACTGAGCCATCTCTCCAGCCCAAGAAAGTAGATTCTAATGGCATAGAAGGTAGATATCCACCCAGGTCTTGCGCTGGTTAAGGCTTATTGTAAATATAAAGATTGTGTGTGTCCTTAATCTAGAAACTAAAGGGTCAACAGCAGGGTAGAAATCCCAGGTCAGGATTAAATAATTTCTACAACACCCTTGAGTGAAGAACTATAGTGCAATGTTAAAGAAGACTTTGTCTGTTTCCCCTGGAGTCTCCAAGCTGTTTGACCATATTATTCCATTTTGAAATGCCTTCCTCTATGTCTAGAGAACATGCTTAGTGATGATGGTACATGGTACATGCTGCTATAACAGAAGTAAATCAAGAAGTCAGGAGCCAGACAAGTCAAAGTCCAGGTCCCATGAGTACCTCATGCCATCTTCAGTAATCCACTCAGTCCAGATGACTCTCTGAGTGAGAAGTGATGTAACAAAACTTTGTGATGGCTCTTTTTTGTTTTGTTTTTGTTTTTCAATACAGGGTTTCTCTGTGTAGCCCTGGCTTGTCCTGGAACTCACTCTGTAGACCAGGCTAGCCTTGAACTCTCGAACTCAGAAATCCGCCTGCCTCTGCCTCCCAAGTGCTGGGATTAAAGGTGTGTGTCACCACTGCCCAGCCGTGATGGCTCTTCTTAACTGTCAGCTTGACACAATCAGAAGGGGGTCTTGAAGAGGGACTGTCTAGATCAGGTTGTCCCATGGGTATGTCTGTCAGGGACATTATCTTGATTAACTTACTTGAGGTGGGAAGACCTGCCCACTGTAGGCGACACCTAGGCTTAGAGCCTTGAGCTATTAAAAGGGGGAAACAAGCTGAACACTAGCAAGCATGCATTCATTCTCTCTCTGCTCTTGTCTGTGAATGCAACTGGCTGTTTCAGGGATGCCCGCCTCCCTGACTTACCTGAAATTATGGACTATCGCCTAGAATTGTGAACCAATCAAAACCTTCCTCTTTGAGTCGCTTTTATCAGGTTTTGGTTTGGTTTGCTTTATCACAACAAAAAAAGAAACTAGGACAGCCTCCTTCATGGAACGCCTGGGCTGTCACAGAATGAAAGGCTGCACACGGAAAATGGAGTACTTGCACATTGTGTGTGCTGGCTGCTGCTTCTAAAAGCCAGAAGCATTAATAATTATTTCAAAGGTGGAAGTGTGAGAAGTCGGCCTTGCCTGAACAAGGTACTGTCTCACTAAAGGATTTGCTAAAAGCACACCGGGTTTGACTTCTGGGGGCTTTGTGGACATTTAGGGCCAATTTCCACATACAGGAAAATTCACACCACCATTGGCTGAAAGGCCAATTGAGGGCTACGGTGAACATGCCAAACATTCATGGTTACCTTCTATTCAAAGATCCCAGCTTCCAGACTCTCTTGCAGCTAGAAGGACTATAGCCTATAGACATCAATCAAAAACCTGCAAAGGCTCCTGGGAAGGTCTTTTTGTTTTGTTTTGTTTGTCTTACTTTTATCTGAAACAGTCAAGCTTTGTACACTGTGATGAGGATAACTGTATTATATAATGACTATAAACGTATTGTACTTGGAAATTTGATGAGTCAATTCTAAGTGTTCTCATCATGCACACACAAGAGGTATGTGAAGCCAGGGGTGGTGACACACATCTGCAATCCCAGCATTCAAACAGCTGAAGCAGGAGCATTGCTGGGAGTGCAGGGCTAGTGTGGGCCGCCTGAGTTCCAGGCTGGTCAAGATTACAGAATGAGATGCCATTCCAAAAATGATATTTTTTTATGTGTTAAAAAGCTTGACTTGGTAACACCAAAACATATGCAAATACCAAAATACTATGTTGTTTGCTATCTATAAATCCATAAAATCTACTTGTTCATTAGCATAAGTCAAAAATTAAATTTAAAAAATTAGGCTCAGATAAGGTTAACGGATGTGAAGGCTGAAATGGCAGCTGCCACTTTGACACCTCGAGGGAAAGCACGAGAGAACTATAAAATCCTCATTCTGGAATGGCACAGCCAATGTGCCAGAGGCAGAAGCCACCTTCCCTCAAATCCTTACGTTATTTAAAAGAACAAAATAAAACGAATCACTTATTTAAATTGGCTCTACTTTCAGCTAAATGAAATCCCAAAAAAAGTAATAGCAAGAAAGTTCTGATTGGGATTTTAATCTTGAAAATCAGATTTAAAATTAGGGAGATATGTTTGTATCTCATATGAAAGCAACTTGAGGTTGTGATTAGGTTGCTATGATTCCGTGCTCTGATTCTCAAGCTGGGAAATATTTTGGATGATTTGCCTGGGGCAGAGCAGATTTCTTTAGATCCGATGATACCCCAGGATATTGTGAAGATTCGTGGTCTCCTATTTAAGTTTCACAGCAAGTTTATTCGAGATGAACTTCAGGGACTCTCCCAGGAGAATCTTTTCCCCTGGGGTTCTCGCCTCGCCCTCTGCTGAATCCTCGCAGTCAACCTTATGTGCTCCTTCTCCTTCTTCAGTTACCTGCCTCTGCCAGGGTTTTTCCGCCATCATTGAGATTCCCGTGAGACTCAGCCATGCTCCAGCCTGGTCATCTGTCCTCATGTTCATGAAATCCCGCATCCTTTCTGAGATTCACAGACTATATCCATTGTATTTCCTCAGCTCTGTTGGGTACTTCCAACTTCACGTGACTGACAGCTGGGCCGAGGGAGGGGGAGCCGGTGGGTAGTGCCAAGGAGCATGCCCTGAAGAAATGGGGGCCCAGAGGATGCTGCGGCATGTCAGCGTTTTCTTGTGAGATTGGCACGTGATGGCCTAGCACTGGTGGTGTCACTCACGATATGGTCGTGAAAGCAAAAGTGGAATCTGGAAGACAAGATGTACCCTCCGGTCATCTGACAGGTTGGGTAAACTGAGAAATGCAGTGTCCCTCTCTGGGTAAAGTGAGGAACTGCTCTCCCTCATTGGAACTTTGTTTTCTCCACCGTAAAACAAGGCTCCTTTTCTTAGTTAAGGTTACGATTGCTGTGATGAAACACCATGACCAAAGTAAGTTGGAGAGAAGAGGGTTTATTCAGCTTACACTTCCACATCACTGTTTATCATTGAAGGAAGCCAGGGCAGAAACTCAAGCAGAGCAGAGACCTGGAGGCAGGAGCTGATGCAGAAGCCATGGAGGGGTGCTGCTTACTGGCTTGCTCCCCATGGCTTGTGTACAGTCCAATCTTATGGAGGCATTTTCTTAAGTGAGGCTCCCTCCTCTCTCATGCTTCTACCTTTTGTCAAGTTGACGTTAAACTAGCCAGCACAGCCCTGTATACACGCTAAGATGCTTCCCAATTGCTAAAATGTCTACAATCCTGAGAATGGTTGTTCATCGGAAAGGGGCACCAAGTTGGGCTTCCAGCTCTAGAAACCTCTGCGGGAGACGGCGGCAGAGAACTCTGACCAAGGGCTGGGGAAATAGCTCAGTCAATGAAGAGCTTGCCTCAAAAACTCAGACTTGAGATTCCTTCTAGGAATCCACATAAAAATGCCAGGCATGGTCTCCTGTACTTGTAACCCCAGTGCTGAGGCATCAATGACAGGCAGGTGTAGCAAGATATTTATTCTGCTACATTGTATTCGCAGCGGGAGCTCAGCGGTTAGGCAGTAGAAGAGAAGTGGAGCTGGAAGAAGAAGAGAGGAAGGGGAGGGGAGAAATAGAGGAAGGGGAGGGGAGAAAGAGAGGAAGGGGAGGGGAGAAAGAGA